>NW_016913469.1:232240-250578 GCF_001483705.2 Eufriesea mexicana | reverse complement strand
TTTTTTTTTTTTTTTTTTTTACATCGGATTTATCGTTGTCTGAATTGGCAAAAATTTGCCAGTGGCGTAGACTCTGAGATCGGGGTGTAATTTATATTTTAAGTTTTGGTAGTTTTTGGTAGTTCTAAAGTTAGTATAGAAAAGGGACCAAAGTATATTGAGGGTTCATTGAACGACCGATGATTTTCGCGGAGTTATCGTTGTCTGAATTGGCAAAAATTTGTGGGTAGCGTTGACTCTGAGGTCGGGGTGTAATCTATATTTTAAGTTTTGGTAGTTTTTGGTAGTTCTAGAGATAATATAGAAAGAGGACAGAAGCATAGAATATTATTGGTATAGAAGGGGTACCAGAGTTGAAGGATCATGGAATGACCGATGATCATGGAGGGTACAGCACTGCCATCTAGTCGGAAAACGAAGGAAAAAGGACGAAATCCACGGGAAAGAAAATTCGGGAATATTTTTGCCGGACGTCATTTAACCCCTACCCGTGTTCACCGTTGATAATCACACGTATTGTGAACACTGGCCTAGGGGGCGCGGCCATTTATTTGGTCGTGCGCGTCGCTACACTCGCCATTATCCTTTTACAATGTGTTTGCAGCCTAACGGGATTGAAGTGGTTCGAAAATTCGGCCCGGCCCCGTTCCTACGTTCGTTCGTTCGTTCGTTCGTGCCTCGTCATGCGAATTTTATCGGGGGTGCAATTTCGTCCGCTTTGATTATACTTCAAAAGCAATTGTATCGGTCCGCGTGCACGCGAAGCTTTTGCCAATCACCGCTACGACTTGTTGCTTGAAAAGGCGCGAAATTACAATGTATCAATTTGATGCGCGTCGACGTATTAATTTTACGAATAAATTTCAAAGAACCATCGTCACCGGTCCACCCCCCGCCACCACCCCTTACACGCCGCCACTCTTTGTGCAAATTCGCGCCGTTAGCTGAATTTTCCGCCTGCAAACTTCGTTGCGTTCGTCGCGTTCTCTTTGTTTCTCTTTTCCTTCTACTTCCTCGCCCCATTTTTGTTTCCTTTTATTTTTTAATTTTTTTTTTCCTTCTTCGTTTCGTTTTTAATTTTATTTTTAATTTCATCGCAATTTTTGCTTTTTTTCGACGATCACTGCGAGAAATTCGAGTCCCGGTATTCGTACGCGAACGTCGTTATGGAGTAACGCGAAATCGTTAATTAACGCTGCGGGATAATGTTGCGAGGGTGATTATAATTGCGTGGATTAATATACAATTATATTCTAATTTATTGTGGTAATACCGTGGTTCTGTGGATCACTTCTGCGTTTCGATGGTTTATTTGAGAAATTAAATGTCACGGGGCGCGGGGCTGGTGCTGGTAATTAGGTTGCACAGCGTACAACCAGCGAGAAATTTGGAGAATATATCGCAATCGTAATGCATCGTGGCCCTTAATAAATTAAATTATTTTTCAATCTGCCTGACGCTGCTTGAATATTCGCAAACTTTTTAATTCCACCGAGCCCCGCGCTAACCCCTTCCCGATCGTTAACCCCTGTTAATCTATCTACCGGTATCTAGTATTAACCCTTTACACCCGGTTATCCATTCTCCAGAGACGTCGTAAATCTAGTAAACGACTCGAATGGCTCCTCCAAGGGATCACGAAAAGACTACCGGTAATTCTATAGTACAAATTAACGCTGGAACGCGAACCCTTCTGCGAATAATTAAAACGTTTGCAATTCTTGGATAATCAATTGTTACTACTACGATATACTGTTTAAAATAAACTATTACACGCGCGTTTCTCCGTGAATTGAAAATCAACGCAAACTTGTTTAAAATTTTCGATATTTTCAGAAAAATAAAAGGATAGACAAATTCCACGAAATAGGTATTCACATATGGGTTAATACTCACCCCTTCGGTTCCATCTCGGCATTTTTCCACGAATCCTCGAGGAATCCTCGGAAGGAGCCGAAACAACAGCTTCGAAGAACGGAGAACGACCATCGAAATATCGTCGCGATTTCATCCGTCCTGATAAACGTCCAGGGGTTGTTTCCCCTCGCCGTTCTTCCTTATCAATCCCCCGTTCCTCTCCGTCGGCCACCTGGAAGAGGATACGCGACCGTAGTGGCGTCGTTTACCCCGTGCAACTATTATATTGACCTTCTCTTCCACGCAAACAGACCGATAGCCTGGATACCAGTTCGCGTTGCCTCGCATCGACAAACAGAGTCGACTCGGTGCAACTTAAGTGCGGACTTTAGCCAATTGCACCTAGAATTACGCCTCGAATTGCACCCTTGCCCCGTAGCTACTGCCCCCTTAAATTCGCCGGAATCACCTGACGCCGGACACGGATTTCTAAATGGCTCCCAGTCCACGCTGTTCCTCCGTGTTCAACGCTTGGTTCATAGTGCAATTAATACTGCACGAACAGCCGAATTTTGCTCGCGTGACGCTTGTGCGGAGAATTCGGCACTGCGAAGATTTGGGTAAAGTGTTTCGGATAATTTCGGATGTGGGTCAATTAATTTCTTCATTGACCGTTTCATTTTCTACAAATTATCGTGGAATACGATTTCGTCAGTGTAAAGTGTGCTTCTGTTGGATGTTTCGGGTTATTCGAGCTGTTTTGAAATTTTGGACGTGGACCAATTTTAATTCCGTGCGTTGTAAATCATCGTATTTTTATTAATCGAGGAACTGAACGCGACGTTCTTTACCGTCGAGTTGTTATTTCGTTGATGAATTTGATTTAGGAACGTATCCGTTTACGAGGAAAAGAAAAGCTTAGGTATTTCCAATGTTAGAGACATCGAGGATCCCCAGTTAATGGGGTCTGTCTAGTTTATATCTTTACGATTAGGGCCCCGTGACTCGCGGACAGGTTTACCATCTCGAATGTTTGAGCTAGCCTCTGAAGAAGACAATTCGTTCGTGTCTAGACCATTGTACAGAGCTTTTCCAAGATGAGACGCTATGTCTTTTATCCCAGACCCCCCTCGCGTAAATAAAGTCTTTCCACTGTAGCGACCAATGTTCACATTCTTATCGCTAAATGGAAAACAGTGGTTCGAGGTTTCTCGCAAGTTTCTCGGTGAATCCTCGAACCCCATAAATACAAGTCACTATGCTATCTAAGTATTCTCCGTCGAAGACGGAATCACTAGCAGGCCCAGGACGAAACGCGTCCCTTCTATTTGCTACTTGTCATACTATGACAGTCATCAGGATACCAACTGGCAACTCGTAGGAACCACAAAATGTATCTCAAAGAAATTGCAAAGCAGCAATGTAGGACGAAACTCACCCCTTCCTCGCATCCTCGATTTTCTGAATAACTACATCCCTATATTTATTTCGAGATCGCTGTTATTCCTCTCAAGCTACAAGTATCGGAATATGTGTACACTGTGTCGAATTTTGTCAGAGTTTATTATGTACGAAGGGGGCTGTGTCAAGAAAACCGAATCGGTCCGGATCGCAATCTGGTCGCCAACGAACTAGCTGCACTTTTTCCAGCCCTGGCCCACGCGTCGTGGTCCACTTGTCCGCGAGATAGTCCAGACCCCCATTGACTCGGGACCCCTGACGTCGCTACGAATGGAAAAATGTCTTCGAAACAATGTTCTTTGCCACTAGGGATGCGTCCCTATAATTTTAATAACGAATTATCGTATCTTTCGCAGATTTCCAAATTCCCTTTCAATCTCGTGCTGTATTTACTCCGTCGGTGGACGCAATTATATTCGTTCTACGCAATTTCTCGGAAAAAACTTTCCAGTTAGATTAAGTGGGCGATGTTCAATTTGCATGAGAAGCAGGAGACACACTTTAAATTCCCGATGAAATACTTCTGGTTCAGTGGAAACTTTATCGTACCCCGCCTAAGGTTTGCTCAACTTATTAAAGAACTTTGACGAAACGAATTAGACGCGAGCGCAATTAGATTCGTCTATCTAGCTGTTCCGTTCCTTTTCCATGCGTTTGAAAGGCTCCTCGATAATGCTCGCGTTAACGCGATAATGACATCCGACATGCGCAATTGTCTCCGCTGTACTTCAGCTTCTTTGCATTTAACGCGGGACCCAGTGACGTAGAAGCAGTTTAAATGGAAGAAAAATCGCGTGAAATGTAACGCATTCTATTTTCTTTCTTTTCCGCGCGAACGGGGCACGAGGGGGATTCTGTTCCGAGAAGGCGATTTTAACGAGGCACGAGAAGACCGAGAAACAAGTCGCAGAAATGGAAACAACCGCGTAACGATACCAGGGAAAATATCGGTAATAATAACAGCGAGGAGGGATGTAGAAGGAACTCGGAATAATAGGAAAATTATCGGAGGAGAAAGGAAAGGAAGGAAGGGGAAGTTGCAACAAGTGAAAGTGTATCAAAGATATCCAGATTCTTTTCTCAATGGAAACGAAACCTTGAAGTTCACGTGGTTAAGATAGGATATTAACAGGCGCGTGCCAGAATGCAAGAATGCCAAGTTTAGGTAACACTGACGTACGAACTTTCTGATACAAAAATAGGACACGATATACCACGCTTGCTATACCAGTACCGATCCAAGAGTTCCTAGAAGAAAATTAAAATTATAGGGTCTATGGGAAAATTTTTTGCGTTTTTGCAGTAAAAGAAAATAATACATTTTTAACGTATTTATTAATATTTACTGAACGATATAATTTCATATTGTTAATATGAACACGCCATGCAGTCCCTTCCAGGTCGTACAGACCGGTGAGGCCTGAACGGAAAGTCCCTAGGGACCAGCGTGTCGTTTAACGTGTTAATTAATCGAGTTTTCTCGTCATTTTCTTCTCAAGAATCTTTGCAAATTATTACGATTATTGCACGATTTTCGCCTCGTAATTTCAGAGTAATATTTCCCTCTAGCAATTCATCGGACCCCTGTTCCTTCGTAAGCTAGTGAATAACGTATAGCACACGCCGCTATTCTCAAGAAAATCGTAGGTACCATTTTGTCTGGTGGCATATACCGTGACATAGTCCTCGTCGGTTGGGACCCGAATCAATAAAGCCACGTGGAACGAAACAACGATTACGCCACTTGTAACACATTTCCGCGAGTCCAATTTCGGTAGAAATACTTAAACGGTCGTTTCAACTAGCGCGCACACCCCCGTGGCAGAGTTGCCAGTTGCCAAATAGCGGGTGGAGTCTGTTCCGCGAACGCGAACGTCAGGACCATTCGCTCCATTGTCGCGGAACGCATCCAAAACTACTTACGATCGACACAATGGCGACAAAGCCTCTAAGCGGTAATCGCGCCTACGGCATTAGCGCAGACTCGCGGCCCGATACCGCAAACTCCCGTCTCTTTTACCAGATATCATCAGCCGTTTCCACCCCCTTCGCCGTTCCCCAGCCCGTTCGGATTCTCTTCCTGCCATTAGCCTCCGTTCCGAAGTAAAACTCGGCTGCCGGAATATCTCGCTGGAACAGACAGGCGGCCTGAAGTTGACTGTCGTCCAGGACCCGGGGCCGCCAGTCTTGGCATAAATTAATCGACCGATGATAAATGCGAAACGCGACGAATCGAGCAGCCAGCCGCCGCGAGAGAAACGAGCAAACGCAAAAAGAGATTGTCAAGGGAGATGGATGTCTTTGGCCTGGCGATCGCGTTGCACCCGCGGAACTTGCGCCATTCAGAAACTTCCCCTTCCCGGATGTGAACGCCGATCCAAGAGGGTTGTTAACGACACGATGACTCTGCTGCCGCCGGTCCACCCCCTTCGTCGTAGATTTTCGTAGTCATTGACAGCGGCTAGGCTCAAAGCGGCTGCCCAGGCTTTGGCAGCAGGGACTCTGGCTTTATAAGCGAAAGAATTTTTACGTCCATAGACGGGTTTGTCTTCCTCCTCTTTCTCTTCCTCCTACCCCACTCCCTCTCCCTCTCTGACGCTCTGGAAATTCGTGATTTATTGGCAGGAATTGGACCCTTTGTGCGGATGATTGGTCGAAAGTTCGAGATCGATGGTCGGCGTCGGGGAAGTTCATAAATCTTCCGGTGCAGAGGTACACGTGTATGACTTCGATACAATTTCCATAAACCGTAGTTGGGAATTTGTGTCCATTGTGCGCGATGAGGTCTGGACTATTGTTTCCTCGGCGAAACAAGGCTGGATCGCCGCGTGTATATAATTTTGCCAGTGTTTTGTCCACGTGTCGGTATGGACGGAATGATTTTCAGCGACAGTTTCGTCATCTTCGTTTACGGATCCCAAACGTTTGACGCGGCCTCGAGACGTTCAAGCCGCTCTCCGGTTATTTGGCCCACTTGGTGCACGCGAACGGTACAGGCGTCTTTGGGTTCGCGTCTTTCACCCGTTCCGCGTCTATCTCGCGGAATGAAAGCTGGATACGATCCTCAGAGAGGTTCCCGAAATTCAGTCGGTCGACTTTGCATCGAGGTTCGTGGAAATCGTCCAGAATCGTCGGTCTCGCGCTACTTTTCAACGTCTCGAGGCCCTTTCACGGGGGAGTCGAGGGAATCGGGGTACATCTTTCTATTTATCGCGCGTTCGGTAGCAACGATTCGCCAGTTACACCGTCAGTGGTTTGTTTAGCGTCTCCATTACCTCTAATGCGTTGTTTGGCTTGATTTCTCGAAACGTATTGCGAGATTAACGCGACTGCGGAGGACTGGCGTTCTCGCTGGCGCGTATCAGAACGCTGCTCGCTTTATCTTGATTTATTCCCAGCGTCGTTCCAACAGATAAATCTGCGCACGTTACAGCGTGAAGAATACAAACAATCGTTCCTTTTCGATTTATTAAGTCGACCTATTGTCGCCGCTAGGATCGATCCTCGAGCGTTTGTGTGCCAAGTTCCTTGGCACGGGCTCCGAGGGTAGTTGACGTTACTCTGGACGAGTTGTTGAATGATTTTCGGGCCCCAGTTTTATAGCGGTTGATGAATGTACGCCATTGGGCAAACGTGCAGGGATTAAAGAGTAATAATTTTTGTTTTCGTCGGATGTTTGGAGGAAATCGGATATTTGGGTGTTTTTGTTAGAATTTCTCTTGATTTACGCGTCAAGCTAATGGCTGCCTTTGATATCGTAATTTCGAGGTCCGAGTAAGATTTCTCTAATCGATTTTTAAATAGATTACGAGCGTTCTAAATTTACCAGGTGGCTTTCAGCTTGGCAGGGTCTTCCAAAGATTTTTCTTTAGGAAACGAAACTAATTATTAGACCTCGCAGCGTGGGGACTCATATTCTGACACGCTAGTCTAATCTACAAGTTAGCTAGAGTCAATGAGAGGTAATTGAACTACTTATATTCTATTGAAAGAGAGAATTCGATTCGGTGTACTGGGAACCAGCACTCTGTCACAGCGTTACCGTTTTTCGTAGAAATATATTTTCTTTCACGAGAGAAATAAAAAGTTCCGCGAGGCTAGAATTATTCGTAGGGTGCTCTACGAATCCGAGATAAGAGAAATATTCGTTTCGGATCCCGGAAACCTTTTCAGGAAGAAAGACTTCGTTCGAACTTTATGCTCCCTTCGAAATTATGCAACTTTGTTTGACCTATTTTCCCCCAGAAATAATATTGACGTAAATCAAGGTGGCAAGTTCGTGTGACTCACTCCGTGCAAGTGGAAAGTTCAAAAATAATTGCCAAGTTTCCCGAGGAAATTGACGTATAGATATTAACTCTTACACGCTGCGCAAACTTTTCATTTTCGCGTTACTCTAAATTATCCCAGCAATTTACGAATACCGAAATCGGTAAAAATCGGTACTAAATATTCCAATTGGCGCTATTTTATTTGAATCCGATTCCAAAATAAAATGAAGAGGAGTGTGATTAGTAGTTTAAATATTAATCCTTTTAGCGGTAGAGCGAAAAACGGAACGAATTTACTAATAAAAATTATTTTAGGCTTCGAGATCGAGGCTTCACCGAGGACTTTCTCGCAAGTCCTCGAATCTCCTTCAAGTAGGAATCCAAATATTGGCGAGGGTGAAAACTTGGTCGCTGCACCATCAACCAATCCCTCCATAATATAAGACACGATGAGAAACATAGAAACATATTTTTCTTCTAGAAACAATATTTGCACATGAGAATAATCATTGTTTGCAAATAGTTTCACGTAGATCACGTAGTGTGAGGTATAAGTATTACATTTTCGATCATTTGTAATAAAATAACCAATATGGTTCCTGAGAACGAAAGGATAACTCCATGGCACCAAGCAGCATAGAAAAATTAATATAACGAAAAATTAAACCCGGAAATAATTGTTTAAATTCTTTTGCAATGAAATTGGACCATTTTTAACGCTTTATAAATTTATTTTGAGATTGAGCTTTCTCGTGATGCGAAGAATATGGCGCCATTGCATACGCAACGATATATATGGTCGTTATTGGCACTTTTCGCGATTATAGCGTACGACGATATGTTGTTGTTCTCTACTGGAAGGGTTAAATACAAGAAATAAAGATATTATTTTTCAGTGGATGTAATGCGACTATTGAACGCTAGAATTATATATTACGAGATTCTTGGAAATTTGCTGAAAGAAATATCGGAAGCATCTGAACGATACACAAACGTCTCCCCGGCGAAAAAGAAAGAGAAAATCAGCGCCTTGGTGGAACATTGAAATTGGCAAAAGGGCGCACGAAGGATAGGAGGAAGCCGGAAATGGTGGAGCGGGTGCTTTCCGTGCTCTCGCGCTTTGTCCGTGGACGGAACGAGCGATCGGTTCTCGCTCTGATTTTCTTCTCGTTTCGCTTTTTCCAGCGCAACGATTTCCTGCCTCTGACACGGCCGGACTTTTAATTTTAATCATCGACCGGGGAATTATAAAAGTTGCTCCCGCTCGAGGACGCTTTCAATTAAGGATTTCCGTTCCTCCCGGGACGATCGGCCTCGTTCGAAGGAGAGAACGACGAGGAGAGGAAGAGAGAAAGGGAGAACGATACCGCCGGAGAAGCAGCTCTTCTTCCTGTCCTTTTTCTCCACTCCCGCCGCCTGCCCCCCGGCACGATCGTCCTCTCCTTTCCTGTATCCCGCGGGAAGGCAAACGACGCTGCAACGACATGCGAGGATTTTTCTAATTAATTTCACGGAAACGGATCGCCGTTCCTTCGCTGTGGCGAGCTGCTCCTTCGTTGTTCCCTCGTTTGGCCAACGAGTCGCTGTCAAAGAGGAATCGCTGCACGCAGAAATACGCTGCGACGTGGATACCGATGAATCGTCCCTCTTCGAGAGCTATAGGATACAGGATCGAGTAAAAGACGAGATGGGAGAACTCTGCACTGTTGGATTGACCATAAAGAGGCAAGAAGTCATTTTAGAAAAGTTTGGCTTTGAAGACAAATTTTTTCCAATAGGTAATTAGGATCATGCAGCATGGTGTATTAAAAACTATATAAAAATTATATTTAAAATTTATGAAATACGAAAATAAGGTATATATACGTGTAGGATAGGCTAAAATAATGTTGCGTTCTTTCTTAACAAAATACAATAAGCTTATTTTTATATTATCGGCTACGAAACCAGAGAGACCCGTTACGGGTACGCTCGACTTTTAATTCTTCGACACTATTTTATAAACCTCTTGAAGGTTGTTAACAGATCACTAGAGACTGTCTCGCCCTCGTCCTTGTACCCTTATTTAAATCATTCATTCTGTTCTCATCTATACCCACGTTCTCTTTCTCAATCGGTTGGTCACGTATCCTAAACACTCAGGAGCATTCATAGACTTCCACTCGTTTATCCCATTCGGCTCTGTCATAAACATCCCTTACATTCGATCCCCTTGCACGCGGTCACTTTCGTTCTAAGCACAAACACACCTAACATTCTTTCAGGGCTGTACTTATTCCATTCCCACATACGTGATATCAGCTGGAAAATATTTTTGACAGCGTTTAGGTGCATCTGTGTTAGTCCCCACTGTGCGCCGTCAGGAAAAGAACCATGGATCTATGTGTGGTAGTGATTACATAGATTTTTAAGTATATATGTGTTGGGACGAGTGGGACAAGTATGCATGGGATTCCAATATGCAATGAATTCAGGTTATCGTGATAAACGAGTATGCGTGTAATGATTCAGGTGTGCGTGAATTGTACATGTCGATGTAATGTATGAAGAAGGACGAAAAGAGAGAGTGATTTCGGATACGTTAGTTGCAATTGAGTTATAATAGTGAGAAGTCCTTTGATAGAGTAATTGTGGGAAATTAATTATACTTAAACGTTATATTTGTGTTTTATAATCTTTCTAATTAAATAAAGAATTGTTCTTGTTGTTATTAAATTTCATCCACCACTAACACATGTTTCTGTTGGTGTTGGCTTTACATGTGTGAATGCGACGATGTATTTAACGGTTAATAAGAGTAAGAGAGAGAGATAGAGAGAGAATTTTCTAGAAAGTTGTAGCGTCCTATGGTATCGAATCTCTTCGATTTCCAAGAACGCTTATCACGCGCCAAATTAATATTGCGTGACTAGTTGCGATAATAAGGATCCAGAATGTGCGTGATCAAAGAAAGTGTTTATTTAGAGAAAAGTGTAGAATAGTTATATTGGGACGTTAACGGAGTACCGTTTCGAACACGCGTTTGTATGTGCAATTTAGATGTTTGAAGAATTGGTGCCGAAGACGAACTGACTTCTCGATTTTGCTGTATGTCCTGTCTCGTCGTGTTCGGTCCGGTGTTTTCTCTAGTTTAGTTCTGATTGGGTAAAATAGATGTTGGTGGTGGAAAGGTAAAGAGTTTTAATTGGACAGAGGGTGTGACATAAGGACCTTTGGCTAAGGAGTAGGAAACTGTCAAGGAGCCGATTTCTGATGGTCAATGACGTGATTTATAAGTGCCGTCCGTCCGTCGCTTGTTGGGTCTGTCACAAGTGGGTCCCATCTGTCGCGTCTGGTACTAGTAAAATTCCTAATTTTGCTTTACCTTTGTAAGCTTAATCCGCTAGAACGGCGTTGAGGCACATCGAACCTCCGGAATTGCAGTCGCGGTATAAAATATAAAATAAACCGTTAGGTCTGGCAAAAGTGTAAGCCTTAGAATAAAATTATGTTATAAACACGCTCTCCGGGACGGAACAAAAGTGTCAATCAATTTCTTGTTTAAATCATTGTAGGATACCAAAAGAAATCGCGAATCGGCTATTGCCAAGAAAAACAAATTGTAAACCGATCTATATCTTCTAGAAGCAAATCGAAAAGTTATTCTACGTAACAAAATTAAGTTGCGCGATTCCTCTACGGGAAGGTGAAGCGTGGGTTAAGGAAAGCATAAAAGCGTGGTCTTTGACAACCAAAACAGAGTCCTTAGAAATCAGTTGTGACCAGCACAGGCGTGAGTCGCTTGGTGTTGGAAAGAGAGTTTTAAAAGAGTGCGTCTTTGCGTGTTTTCATTATCTTGGTGTTCTTGTGTTATCGTGTTCTTGTTCTTTCGTGAATTTTCGCTGTCTCGAGACCTGTTTCGCCATCCTACAATATTTTATCGCGAGTTGTTTTCGTTATTTAAATATTTTTATCCGATGTAGAGTACTCTCTTTGTTAGAGAATAAGATGCAGAGTTTACTCTACTGTTTAACTTTTACTACAACGAGTAGACACATTTGTATCTATTACCGATTCAGAGATAGTCGAAGCACAAGAGAACAGTGCTAATCGCGAATAAATTTATCTGATTTTTATCTAAAATGGTTCGTTCTTGAACAGCCGAAGAACGATACTCGCACTCGGAAGGAAGAAGAGAGGAACGAAGAGACGGAAGTGAAAGCGGAGAGTGCTAGTCAGACGCGTTTCACGCTCGATACGTTCGACTCGCCGGAATCCGTTTCGAGCGCGCGCCAACTCGCCTCAGCTCGCTCCAATTCGCCCGAGCTCGCTCGCGCTGAAACTCCAGCTCGTTGGAGAGCTCGCTCGCGCGCTCGAGCCAGCCACGCAGACCGCTCCAATTCGCGTGTTCAAACCGCGTCGATTTATTTCTATTCCCTTCGAGCTTGCGCTCTAAGCGGCCGCGGAATCGGGGACACGCGTTTTTCAGGCCAGTCGTAAACATCGAATTTTATAGGCTGTTTGAGATACGCGCGGACCCTCGTCGCGTTAATGTCCACTAAAAGGACCCCTTCGTGCATTTCAATAAGCGCTGTTAACTTTCGGCACAATTGCGCGCAACGACTTTTCCAAGTTTAGTTAGACCGCGTCGAGAGGATCCTGTCATCCGAGCTCTGCCAAGGCTCCCCCGTTATTACGACAGTTACGATTACGTCTTGCTATCTTTATCTCCGCACTGTGGATTACCTTCTTCGAAGTAAACCGATGATTCCGAGATGAGACACTTCGCAAATGCTTCCTTCGGGGTTTCAGTTTCCTAGTTGCTGTCAATTTATTTTCTCTTATATTTCCTCTTTTTCTTTTTGATTTTTGTTTTCCTTTTTTGTTTTCGGTGTAGAGTGATAATTCGTTAATAGCGTCGGGATGATTGCACGATCAATTATAATAGCACCCCGAGAAATTGGAAGAGCAATTTTCCACGAAATTTCCTCTCTATCGGTGTCACGTGGAATACTGCGAGCCCCAGATATCTTACACGTCGTCGTCTCGTAGAAACTCGCGATAAATGTGCACTCATTGTCAGTTATCGAGGTGCATTGTGAGAATCCACGAGAGACACGCATGGAACAACGCGTCCACTGTCGAGCGGAAATTCCGAGCGCATTCGAGCTGATGCACGAGCTATTAAGCCAGCTCGCGCATCTTTCCCCGAAGGCAGCGACCGAACGTTGCACGGGCCAAGATATTATTCTTCCCGAAAGACTTATGCGAAACAGCTGCGCCAGCTCCTTGCCTCGTTCCTCTCTCGTTCTCTCTTATTCTCTCTGCTTCACCCTGTTTCCCGCGGTTCCAACTACAATTACGCTCGGTCGATCTCGACGCGGTGCCGGTTCACTGCCGATGAAACAGCGGCCAGTTTCTTTTATATCTATATATATAACGATTATTTGATCGTTACGTTGCTTTACTACGGCTGGCTAACGACACGCTGGATAAATCATCAGTGACGAACAAAGGGAACCTCTAAAGGTTCCAATAGAACCGTGCTGTACTCTTAAAACTGCCTCGTGAACGTCTCGCAGGATCCTGCGGGGCTAATGTGCCTCTGAATTCGTTTCTGCCTCGATTTCGTTACGAGATCTTTAGGCGCCGCGAGTAACGACAGTCTTCTGATCAATTTCGATGCTTGCAAGCTTTCACGATGCTATAAGAACGGAATAGTCGGTCGCGGTTCGTTGCCCATGTTACTTATGACGAGACGTCGCGAGGTATTGTAGTATAGCGAATTTTGCACCGTGTACACGTAGCTTTACGAAGGAGCAAAGTTCAGGTCAATTGGGAAAAGCTCTGGGCCATGTGCCCAGCCCTTAACATGGCCATATTTGCTAAAAGAACAAAAAAAAATTCGCGTTTTAGAATTTTGGAAAATTCGCACGCCCGATGTATCCATCGCACAGTTGGAGCGATCGGCAAAAATCGGAGCGATCGTAAAGCTCAGATTTTTTTAGCCTATTCTTTACAGCTCTCCTTAACGTGTTTTTTGACATATAAAACGTTTAGAAAAGTCGAGGGATAAACTCTGCACGAATTTTCAAAGTCTGCCAGAGCGATTCACAGATCGACGCAATCGGACTGCTAAAAAACACAGTTCCCGTGATCCGATTTTTCTGATTTTTGGCACGCGAATTCTTTAGAGGCTAAAGAACGCAAGAAAGCAGAAAAATCCGCATTTCAAAATTTTGTCATAACTGGGCTCTCCGATGTATCCATCGAGGACTTTAAAGAATCGACAAAAATCGGACGATTTAAAAAATAGTAATTTTCTCAGCCTATCCTTTAGAGCTCTTTTAGACGAATTTTTTGATATATAAAAAGTGTAAAAAAATCAAGGGATAAGCTCTGTACGAATTTTCCAATTCTGCAAGTTTGATTCGCTGATCGACGCAATTGGACTGCTAAAAACCACAGTTCTCGTGATCCGATTTTTCTGATTTTTTGCACACGAGTTGCTTAGAGGTTAAAGAACGCAAGAAAGCAAAAAAATCCGCATTTCAAAATTTTGTCATAACTGGGCTCTCCGATGTATCCATCGAGCACTTTGACGAATCGGCAAAAATCGGACGATTTAAAAAATAGTGATTTTTTAAGCCTATTCTTTAGAGCTCTTTTAGACGAATTTTTTGATATATAAAACGTTTAAAAAAGTCCAGGGATAGAGCTGCTACGAATTTTTAAAGTACGCAAGAGTAATTCGCAGATAATCACTCGTAATTAATTAATTGCTACGAAATTTATATCCAAAGTTATATTAGAATGTTCGCAAAGGGCCTGCACTTACGATGCAACTAAAAAAGTTCATGAATTAGTTGCAGAAATTGAGTAATTTGTTAATTTTCCAATACGGAATTTTTCTAAGGCGAAAAGTTCAAATTCCAGCGGCCAGCGCCATCTATGATTTTGGACTGGAAGCTTCAGCTTCAATTTGCACTTGGACTTATACACTTAGCGCCATCTGTGATTTTTAACTGTAACTCAAGCTTCCAGTTCAAAATCACAGATGGCGCTGAGTGGAAAAGTCCAAGTCCAAAATGAAACTGAAGCTTCCAGTCCAAAATCATAGATGGCACTGCTGAATGTCGCCGTAAAATTTTCGGTCGATTTCGCGATTTTGTATCAGGATAACATAATACAAAAGGAGGTCGCTCGCCGAGACAGTTCCAAGAAATGACGTCATTTCCAAGAATTTTCGGGCAGCACTTTTGCAACCTCGCCGTAAAATTTTCGGCCGATTTCGCGATTTTGTATCAGGATAACATAATACAAAAGGAGGTCGCTCGCCGAGACAGTTCCAAGAAATGACGTCATTTCCAAGAATTTTCGGGCAGCACTTTTGCAACCTCGCCGTAAAATTTTCGGCCGATTTCGCGATTTTGTATCAGGATAACATAATACAAAAGGAGGTCGCTCGCCGAACAGTTCCAAGAAATGACGTCATTTCCAAGAATTTTCGGGCAGCACTTTTGCAACCTCGCCGTAAAATTTTCGGCCGATTTCGCGACTTTGTATCAGGATAACATAATAAAAAAGGAGGTCGCTCGCCGACCAATTCCAAACCTTTACGTCACTTTCAAGAATTCTCTAGACAATATTTTTTCTCCTTTGCAGTATATTTTAATTATTTTACTTACCTTATACTTACCTCATATTTATCTTACATACTTACCTTCCCTTACTTGCATTCCTTTCCTTACTTACAAGGAGAGTGCAAGTGCTTCGGGTCACCGATTTAATTGACACTTTGCAGGTTTGTAGATATCGTCATGCTGTTTAAGAAAATATATCATTATAGCGGCAACTTCGGAATAGTTTTTGACATATTTACGATTAAAGTTTCATCACTTCCTTAATTACAGATTTATTTCTAGCATTTTACAAGTGCAGTCGTGGCCAAACAGCGATAGTCGAAAATTCCTGTGCTGTGAAGGACCGTGGTTCGATTCCCGTCGCATAGTTGGTAGTTTTTTAATCTATTTTTAATTTTGTGTTCATTTTTCGACTATGAAGAAATTGGAAATAAAATTTCTTAATAAAATAATTTATTTTTTACGCTTTCTTACGCGAGTATATATTAATTACAAAATAATAAGAATATTATGCAAGAAGAATATTTTTCTATAGCAATGTTATTAACTATGGGGAATACAAAACCTATCTCTCATGTAAGTACTAATTATTAAATTAAATATTGTATATGAATGCTGCCTATAATTCCATCTTTGCTGTGCAGCTATAAGTGTTCATGAATTAATTAGAAAAACTTGGGAATTTATTAATTTTCTATTGTTGAATAAATAAAAATTTTACCACCTGCGATCAGCGCCATCTATGATTTGGGCTCAAAAATCAAGAAAGTAATAGGAATATAGTATAGGCAAGGAGGTCGACGAAAAGCTCGTCACGTGACAGAGAAGGACACAGAAGGGATAGAAAAGGATAGAAGGGCTCCAGCAGTGAAAAATTAATTAATTACTCAATTTCTGTAATTAATTTATGCACTTTTATAATTTCGTTGCAAAGCTGGAACTTCTGGCTACATTCTTATATAATTTTCGTAAAGAATTCAACTTCAAATTGTAAGTTATTAATTTTTGTTTGATGGCGTCTATGATTTCGTAACGACGATCATCATGATTTTCTGTGAAAATATTTAATACTAGGCGAAACTAGAAGCAAAATGTGATCAAAAGTTATACGATAAGATTCGCCAGAATATTGTTTTTATAGTGAGTGTATAAAGTTTCATAAATTAATTGAGTAAAGGATAGTAATTAATGAAAAACCAATGGCGTTTTCGACAACAATTCAAACACTGGGTAAAATAATAATTAATAATTAATTAATTAGGGACAAATTTGTATAGAAAAATATATTGAGAAGTTCTTGAAGTATCTGCCTTTACGATGCAATTATAAAAGTTCATAAATTAATCGCTGGAATTAAGTAATTAATTAATTTTCTAATAAAAATTCAAAAAGGAACAGTCAGTGCCACGTATAGTTTTGCACTGAAACTAACGGAACACAAGCTTCCAGATAAAAATCATAGGTGGTGCTGACCATTGTTATTTGAATTTTTAGTAGAAAATTAATTAATTACTCAATTCCAGCGATTAATTTATGAACTTTTATAATTGCATCCTAAAGACAGATCCTTCAAGAACGTCCCAATATATTTTTCGATATAAATTTGTCTCTAATTAATTAATTATTAATTATTATTTTACCCAGTGTTTGAATTGTTGTCGAAAACACCATTGGTTTTTCATTAATTACTATCCTTTACTCAATTAATTTATGAAACTTTATACACTCACTATAAAAACAATGTTCTTGAGAATCTTCTCATATAACTTTTGATCACATTTTGCTTCTAGTTTCGTCTAGTATTAAATATTTTCACAGAAAATCATGATGGTCGTCGTTACGAAATCATAGACGCCATCAAACAAAAATTAATAACTTTCAGTTTGGAGTTGAATTCTTTACGAAAATTATATAAGAATGTAGCCAGAAGTTCCAGCTTTGCAATGAAATTATTATTCTGCAGTGGAAAAGTAATAAATTCCCAAGTTTTTCTAATTAATTTGTGAACATTTATAGCTGCACAGCAAAGTTGGAATTATAGGCAACATTCATATAAAATATTTAATTTAATAATTGGTACTTACATGAGAGATAGGTTTTGTATTTCCTATAGTTAATAAGATTGCTATAGAAAAATGTTGTTCTTGCACAATATTCTTATTATTTTGTAATTAATATATACTCGCGTAAGAAAACGCAAAAAATAAGTTATTTTATTAAGAAATTTTACTTACAATTTTTTCAGAGGCGAAAAATGAACACAAAATTAAAAATAGATTAAAAAACTACCAACTATGCGACGGGAATCGAACCACAGTCCTTTACAGCACAGGAGTTTCTGACTATCACTGTTTGGCCACGACTGCACTTGTAAAATGCTGGAAATAAATCTGTAATTAAGGAAGTGATGAAACTTTAATCGTAAATATCTCAAAAACTATTCCGTAGTTGCCTATAATGATATATTGTCTTAAACTGCATGAAGATATCTACAAACCTATAAAGTTTCAACCAAATCGGTGACCCCAAGCACTTGCAGTCTCCTTGTTAGCTTAATTCCTTTTCATTTAAATATCTTTTAAGCAGATATTGCCTATTCTCCATTTTCAAAGTTTAGAGGGAACATTGAAAATTGACAAGAGATAGGAAATATCTTAAACTTTGTGCGCAGCTCTTAGCTTGGTATCGTTCTTCAAAAATTATTCTTTGGAAAACGATACCAGTTACCAGGTCTCACCACGAGGAGGTGGCTACGCATCGAGACCCGACATGCGCCCTAGTGGCGCAGCCTGCTGGCGCCATCTGTATCAAAGGCAACCTAACCTAACTTGGAGCGAATTAAGTTAAAATGACTCTACTGACACTTTATTATATTTCGTGTCTTACGAAAGGGGTTTCGGTTCGGTGTACTGAAACTCTACTGTCGCAACGCTAAGATATTTTCAAGTTCCCATAAAAATAGGGAATGAAATATCAAACACGCGAGCTAATAGAAAATCGCGACGCGCCCGAACGAGTTCGCGATTATTCGAAAGACCGACTAGCCTAGGCGATGTACTCCCGTGTACAGAGATAACTTCATACCTCGGCACCCTCCCGATCGGGCCTAGCTCAATTCCAGTCACTG
>NW_016913469.1:221074-231012 GCF_001483705.2 Eufriesea mexicana | reverse complement strand
TGCTATTGACAATAAATTTATTAATTTATTAGCTTTTTGTAAGTTACGAATACATTTTAATACAAATACGTTGCTTGTTTAAATAGTAGCTAATAATTTATTAATTTTTTTTACATTTATCGTTAATGTACGTTGCAGAATATTTGTTATTAACAATAAATTTATTAATTTATTAGCTTTTTGTAAATTACGAATACATTTTAACACAAATACGTTGTTTGTTTAAGTAGTAGCTAATAATTTATTAGGTTTTTTACTTTTATCGTTAATATAGGTTGCAAAATATTTGTTATTAACAATAAATGTAGTAATTTATTAGCTTTCTTGCTAATTATAGATACATTTTCACGCAAATACGTTATATATACTAGTAGTAGCGTATAATTTAATAATTTTTCCACTTGTATTATAAATTTACGTTGTGACCAATTTGTTATTAGAAATAAGTGGAATAATTTTTACACTTTTGCAAATTATAGGTACATTTAAACATTAGTGTGATATTGTTCAAGTAATGACCAATGAATTAATTCTTTTCTTGTATTATAAATTTACGCTATAAGCAATTTATTATTAATAAAACATAGGATTATTTATACATTTTTATGAACTATAACTGTATTTGAATGACGTCACTGCCAAAAATTCCGTCCACTTACCTCTCGCAGCCTCAAAAATCGTCCAATGTTTAACTGAAACATCGAAAATTTAGAAAAGATAAGTAATATCTTAAACTTTGTGCGTAACTCTTAGCTTGGTATCGTTCTCCAAAAATTATTCTTTGGAAAACGATACCAATTACCAGGTCTCACCACGTGGAGGTGGCTACGCATCGAGACCCGGACATGCGCCCTAGTGGCGCAGCCTGCTGGCGCTATCTGTATCAAAGGTACCCTAATCTAACTTGGAGCGAATAAAGTTAAAGTGACTCTACTGACACTTTATAAAATTTCGTGTCTTATCAAAGGGACTTCGATTCGGTATACTAAAATTTATTACTTTACTGTCGCAACACTAACAGACTCTAATATTTCCAAGTTCCCACAAAATTCGGGGATCAAATATGAAAAACGCGAGCAAAGGAAAACTAAGTTAAAATCGCGACGCGCCCGAACGAACTCGCGATTATTCGAAAGACCGACTAGCCGACGAGATGTACTCCCGTGTACAAGACAACTTCATGCCTCGGCACCCTCCCGATCGGGCCTAGCTCAAGTCCAGTCACTGTCGTTCTCGTCAAGACTTACACGTGGACCAAGGATAGTCCCCGAACCACCGAAACCCCAGAGTCGACACGAGGGTCCGGCGGGGCATTGCAAGCCAGACAGACACTTCGCATCCCAGCCACACGGGGTAGAACTTAATCATCCCTGTGGTCTAACCGTAGACACTATGTCCGTCCAACTGCGTACCCGAACCCCAGTCGCGTTCGCGACCGGGGCAGCTGGACCCCCGCATCAAGTCCAGAAGAAACAGTGACCCGGGAGCCACCCTGGAACTCGACGCTTGACGCGATTGACAGTGGCTGCAAATGAGTGTCGGAGACGTGTCTTGAGGATGACTTACAAAGCATAAAGTTGCCAAGTACACGAGAGCACGTCGCGTAGGCTAGTCGGTACTTAAGAAGAATCGCGATTATCGCGAGAACAGTTGTGTTCCATATGGTAAACGAGAGGGATGAGTGATGAAAAATAGCAAATTTATAATTTCGCTCCAAGTTAGGTAGTTTACCTTTGTACACATAGCGCGCACATGAGACTTAGTCTAGTAATCTATCTTATAATTACTTAGATCTACTTAGGTCTAAACAGGTCGTCCAAACGTATCTAAAAAAAACTTGAGAAATCTAAAAAGAAAATATATTAACCTGAAAAAAATATATATAAACCTGAAAAAAATATATTAACCTGTAAAGAAAATTTATAAACCTGAAATGAAACGGATTAGTAAGAGGGAACATAATGAAAACGAAACAAATATGAACAACGAGGATAAAGCAAACGAATGGAATAACCCAACAATGAGATATAAACATTCCAACGATGAGACATTCGAATATTATACGAAATATTCGAATTGTCAAATATAAATAAATAAAAACGAAAAACTGAAATCTGAAAAAAGAAAAAATAATTAGTATCTGAAAAGAAAAGAAATTATTAACAATACAACGATGAGACATAAAGAACCCAAAAATGAAATATAAACAACCCAACGATGAGACATAAACAACCCAACGATGAGACATAAACAACCTAACAATAAGACATAAACAACCTAACAATGAGACATTCGAATGTTATACGAAACATTCAAATTCTCAAATAAAGAGAAATAGAAACGAAAAGAAAAATCTGGAAAAAGAAAAAATAATTAAATCCTGAAAAAAAAGAATAATTAATAGCTGAAAACAAAAAAGAAATGATTAGTAAATTGTTTAAGGGAGTGGGATGAGGGTGGGGTGGCCAGCCCCAACCTCACTTCGACCCCACTCCCGTTCCCGCACACGAAAAATTTTATGTTTCACTCCCGATGCCAAACCGGCAAATGATTCCAGCAGCGGAGCGTCGCCCTTTATATAGCCTCCGATCAGCCGAGCTCCCCACCCCAATCGAAAGTTTTCCAACTTCCAGGATTCCATTAATTTTTATTTTTTCGCTGTAATAGCCAATAATTTTTTAATTTTTTCACTTTTATTATAAATTTACGTTGTAGACGATTTGTTATTAACAGTACGTATAATTATTTATAAACTTTTTGCAAAATTACAGATACATTTTAACATAATTACATTATAAATTCAAGTAATAGCCAATAATTTATTAATTTTTTTGCTTTTATTATATATATACGTTCTAAACAACTTTTTATTGACGATATTATTTTGTTATTAATAATAAATTTAATAATTTACGCATATTTTATGATGCATTGGTACCTGCATAAGATAAATTTTTATAATACGTATACGTATGTCAAAATATTTCTATTTACTCTATATTTTTGATAATGACATAATCGTGCAGGCGGAGGGATCGGCAAAAATCGAACGCTTTAAAAAAAAAATAGATTTTTTTAGCCTATTCTGTGGAGTTCTTTTCGGCGAATTTTTTGATATATAGAACAACCCCTGCCTTTGACGCAAGGATACTGTTCAAAGCTTGGAAGTTGTATATATAGAAAACGGAGGGTTTTTACAGAGGACTTGCGAGAAAGTCCTCGAACCTCCTTCAAGTAGGAATCCATCTATCGGCGAGGGTGAGAACGATGCCGTCACAGTGAAACAAAATGGTTTTCCTATTCGCATCGACAGATGCGTTCCTACGCAATAATTAACACGCGAGGAGGAATCTACAGTGACACGGAGTAAAGTCGAAATCTCTCGCGCAGGTGTAGAAATCAGGAAAAATTTTACGAAAACGATTAAGCAAAATTAGAGTAATTTATTTTAATATACGCTAACGACTCGCGTTTCACCCGCTTTTCACTCGCGGCGATTATTCACGTGATCTTCACGTTACGAGACCCACCGACAATGGACCGGAGTTAACGCGCGGAAAATGTTTGCCTAATTTCGTAAGGGAGCAACAGGTAAGGCATTCAACTGCAAGAAACAAAGCAAGGGCCCCCGACGCTAGATCGATAAGAGGCTCGAACGATTGACGTTTGCATAGCGGCACGTACAAAAGGAGCAAGGAAAAATGGCGGAGCTTTGTCTCGTTCTGCTCGAGGGAGAGATAAGAGCCCTTGGTGGTTTAAAGTAGCTCCACTATCAACTTTCTGCCCATGTTCTGCCTATGGACTCGCTCATCCTGCACCTCGATCCGGCTAAATATACAGACTTCTATTACAAATAAGAATTTCCAAACTCGCGAAGATAAATCGGGAACCGGAGATGAGTACACCGAAGATCCTTGATCGTCCCGAAGGGCTCGAATCGTCCATCATCCGTCGAATTTCGAACGGAGGAAGAGTGGTCAGGTGACAAAGCGTGGCAGCAAGACGACGAATTAGCTCGGAGAACGGGAAGTTAAACGTCAACGCGATTACTCGCAAGCACGAAGAGACCAACGGCGAATTTCGACGGTGGCCGCATTCCCTTTGTGCAACCGGATATCCAAGCTCGCGTTAATCTCGCGCTTCTGCGCTGAACGGACGCGTCTTACCGAAATCCAACCGCCTCGTGTTCCGCGTTTGCATAATTCCGCGACAAATCGCGCCGCTTCCGTCTTTGGTCGAGAAATTTTATATAAACCCCTGCGGAAGCCTCGCGATGGATCACGTGCCTCCAGCAGGCTCTGAAAAGTCTTTTCGATCATCGGCTTCTTACCGGAGCTATTCCTTTCGAATTTTTCAGATTTCAGATTTAATTTTCCCTCCTTGCATTTTCGTTAAATTCCAACCAGGGGTAAATAAATCATAGATAGGATAAGCTACGAAACTTCTCGCGAGTTTGAAATATACGTCTGCTTCCGGAGATTCCTTCACGAGGCTGGCCATTCTACTTCCTCTGGTGTCTGGCAGTTAGGTATGATTCTACTTCGACTTCGATTTCACTTCCTTCTATAGGTATTCCCTGAAGGCGTGTCTAATTTGTTCCTTGCTGTTTTCTAAGTGGACCCTGATTTTTCCTGCTTTCAAATTCATTTATTCTAGGTTCTACCTGTGTTAGGTAATGACGATTTACGTACTGCGTTACGTACTACTCTGGTGGTTACCTAGTTTCCTAGCTCGAGAATGGTGATTCTTTTACTTCGCGAGTAATTGAAAAATAATTAAAGGAAATATAAGAAGAATTGGTATCGACGCGTAACCCATCGATGAACATTGATGCATTGGGATCATAATTCGACGCAAATCCATTTTCGTCGGCCAATTAACTGATTCCAGTGGAGTTTTTGGAACACGCTCTGGAAAGAAATGAAGCAGCAAGAAGGAACGCACTAGTCGGTGAAGTAGAAAGTCGCGAGGCTCGTTTTCAAGGCGAGCCGCACGTATAAATACGTCTATACGTATTTATGTTCCCGGAACGCTTCCGCGCTCTTCGAGCGTACCCCGGGAACGGCGAAGTTCCGCGCGGGAACTTTGCAAATTTGTTAAATTGCCAATTTACCTTCGCAACTAGCGGCCACCCTTCAGCCTCGTCGCCTCCATTCCGGCGTTCCGCTCCCACCTGCCCCACCGATCCCCTGTCCCTGCCTGTTTCTTTTCCGCTTTGTCTCTTGTTAGCGAACCAGCCAACTTTTTAATCTTCATTTCCGTCCAATTAGCCGCGAGAATTAATTAGGAATTCTTCGGGACACGCGCGACGTTCTTTTTAGAACGTTCCCGGCGAGCTTCGTTGCGATTGCTCCATTAATTCGGAGAAATACTCTGGCTGGGACGTATATACCTGTTGCGAATTTGGGTCGTAGATAAAAATGGGAGACACGTGTTTGGTTCAGTTCCTCGGTGCTGAAGGAGTGGCTTGAATCTCGATGTCCCGTTGTTATACCGTCGCGGGTTGGTCAACTGGAGAATCGTAAGTTCGACACTAGCGCCGCGTGGACCCTGTAACTCCGGCGCGCCATCTACGCTGCGAACTAACGACGCAAAGCTTTCTTTAGAGATTGCGTGAGATGTAATAGGAATAATTTGTATTTTTTTGGACTACTGAAAAGCTTAGGCGAGTTCTGTATAGAGACCTATTTTATTTTAATTCGTAGTCAAAATGGCGACACGTTTGTACCTGAATGAGTTGAGTTAGGACGATGTTAATGGCGAAATTTTTTATAATGGAGGTATCTAAATAAATTATTGCTTATGATAGTGACTAAAATCATCGATTTCGTGATAGGTTCTCATGTTTGTGATGTATTAAAATTCAACGCGGATATAAATATACGAATAGAAGAGTGTTCTGCAATATAAAATTGCTCTCGAACCCTTTCTCATATCTCGTATTTAAAATAGTACACGTGTGCTTACTATTTCCCGTGATATAATTCGAAATATTCCAACAGGGAGACATGTAATTTTTCTTAATACTTTACATGCTGCGGAAGGTCCATTAAAATGTAAACCCTCACTTCGTCGATTCTATGTATTCCCATGTATGAATAATAAAATCCTGTTATTCGAAGAACACACTTGCTGTTTCGATGCATTTGCAACGGAGGAAACAAGTTCACTCGTGGAAGTTAAAGTTGGCAATTCGAGATGACCCGCGGTGCAATGTATATTTTTCATACGTCTTTAAAGTGGATCATTTGTCGAGAGAATAAAATGGCGGAAACTCGAAGATCGCCACTGCGTTAAATATAAATTTCGAGACTGAACGCGCGAAGGATTTTGCTCTGGAAGATAATATCGAACGACGTCCGGGCGTAAAGAATCTTCGAATTTTTCCGGAATTACACATTTTAATCCCTTTAATTTCATGGTCGTGGCTCGCATGAGCGACTATGAGCGGTAAAAACATGCACGCGCATATTCCGCATGACCTAGTTTTATTTGAGTTATAATTTCCTGTATTTTCATTACTCTCAAGTCGACCGTACTCTCGTTTTTCTCTCCTTCTCTCGCGCTCCTCTCTTCGCTGCGTATATAAAAATACCTGGAATTATACGCTGCAAACAGAATTACTATCCTGCGCGTAAAAATTCGTTAGGTAGGGCGAATCGTAAATTCGCGGCGGAACAAAACGAGGCAATTCGCTTAATAAATTTCAATGAAAATATTATTCGCCGCTCTGCTCTCCTTTCGTATACCTGTTAAATTTCGATTAGGTCAACTTCTCGTTTAATTAACAACGATCTTTCTCTCTCGGCGCAGGATGCACGCGATTAGGCCGCGTTAAACGTGTCGGCGCTTTTGAAAGATCGGAATTCTCGTTGTACCAGGAGGAGCTGTTGAAATGCAGTTTAATTGAATTTGCAAATGCAGTTGTTAATAATCCAGAAATATTACCGATCGTTATAAAACTAATTCGATACCAAGTTTCACGGTTAATTCGCTCGTACCTGTTTTTGTATGCTAATCAGGAGAAATACGTATGCAAATTTCCAGAAATTGGTCAAATTACATCTCGATCCTCCTGCAATCGCGAAAATAATCCTTTAATACTCGACATCTCTTACGCGATAATTTGCTAATTAACTGCACCAGCGAATTGACAAGTTAGGAGTAATTTGTAAAATTTATTCCCAGAGATGTACTTGCTTTATTATCAAGTCTGTTATTATCGGGAAGAGAGTTTACCAGTACTGCCAAGCTGTGTTTAACTTCGAACCTGAAAATCCCATTAATGACATTATTTTGGTTATGACATAAGGTGGCAGACAAAGGATTTTTCAAACCTAACATCGCAACCATACGTTCATCCTCGAAAATCGTCATGAAACACTCCAATTGTAATATACTTGTAATATAAAAAAGCAAAAAGAAAGGTGAGATAAGTAAATCGAATAATTTAATAGGTAAATAGGTAAATAGATGTAACAAATAAATTTGACGAAAATTCCAAAATAGAAAAAGAAATCGACCCTTTTCATCCGTATTACAATAGAGAACCCTTTTAACTCTTTGGGGCACGGTGGGATTAAAAGTGTCCCACCTTTTTGATGCACCCTAATGCATAATGGGACGTTTCTAGTCCCACTTTGAAATATCGCAATAGCTGCATGCGCGTAGGTTTATACTTCGTTTTATTAACGTAAAGCAGTTGGTAATACATTCAACAAAGGTATACCAATTTTGTTTCATTTAAAACGCAATAAAACGTCTATGCAACGTGGGTCTATTTCGTTATCTGAAATCCTGTGCAGCGAAGAGTTAAAAATAACGAGAAGACGAAGTAAATAAGAAGGAAGAACTCACGGATGGAACTCGTTCGCGTCATCTTCTCCGAGCATCACTCGTCAGTCGCGATTGCAAACGACTATCAAATTGATTCCCATTTTCCGCGTCTAGCTCGATCCCATCGCTGCCTCGCATTGTCATGCGAACAGTTGCACGATGCCAGAAGGGACGCTGGAAGATGGGTGGTTATGCGCCACCGGATAAGGATACCCGGATGTAGAACAT
Source organism: Eufriesea mexicana (assembly GCF_001483705.2). Taxonomy (NCBI): domain Eukaryota; kingdom Metazoa; phylum Arthropoda; class Insecta; order Hymenoptera; family Apidae; genus Eufriesea; species Eufriesea mexicana. The sequence continues at coordinate 222,948 of NW_016913469.1, read as the reverse complement.
TCTGTAAACGAGTTTCATGCATTTACATTGCCGCTGCCATTACTCGTTTATCTAGCGGCCCTTGAGAGTATCTCAAGGGAGCGGGCGACCGACCATCGGGCACGCTAGTTATACGTGGACCGATCGATCGATCGACGTAATTGAACGAGATCAGCGGCTGCCAGAAGCATATCGCTATTTTTTCCCTGGTTCGTTATCGGTCTGCTCGTGTATACCGGGGCTGCAATCGATCGAGGCTGTTTCGTTCGCGATCGGCGTTGTCGTGTTGGCCTGGCTGATTTTGATACGATGTTACGTTATTTCCTTTCTTCCCTATTTTTTATTTTTTTATTTTTATTATTACTCGCGGAACACGGCCGATAACTTCGAATCGAACGCATTAGAGAAATAGCGGAAAACATTTTTTCCAGTAAAAATGGGATATTCGGCGATGAAATTGATTTGGGACTGGAAGACTAGAAAATAGGCTTTAGAGGCGTCTAGATACTTTTTAAATCGAAATAAAAATATAAAACATACTTGGAAGCTCGGGCAGGAAATCAGGTGTAAACAAATTATCGACAAATTTCGCGATGCAGGTGACGCATACGAGGCAAGTGTAGAGAAGAGGTATTTGGAATGGAGAAATTTGAGACTGTGAGGCTTTAGAATAGGCTTTAGAGGCATTTAGATACTTTTTAAATCGAAATAAAAATATAAAAGATACTTGGAAGCTCGGGCAGGAAATTAGGTGTAAAGGAATTGTCGAAAAATTTCGCGATGCAGGTGACGCATACGAGGCAAGTGCAGGGAAGAGGCATTTGGAAAGGAGAAAAGTAGGAACAAAGCCAGGTGCGTAATTATATGTTAGAAACTGCTCTTAACGTAGCTGTTCCCCGTCCCAGCCGAAACTTCTCTTTCCATCGAGTTCGTATCGCTGGAGGTTTGGAATAATTAACGTTGAAGCGTATCGAAGTCGCTCATAAGGAGCTTACACGGCGCCAAAAATAGCCACAATTTCAGTGAAATTACCGTGCTCTCGATAACATTAATACACCGGCGGGCTGAATGCTCGGAACGCGACTACTTCTCGAACGTCAGCGCATTAAGACCCGAGGGAAACTTCGCGGGAAGCTTAATTAGATTGCCATAGAATATGTTCCAATTGTTATACCGACGGTTCGTCGGATCCTCGAAAAGTTTGCGTCTCGTACATCTGCCGGAAGTTTCCTCGTATTCACCTGCGATTCCCCGTCTCTGCCACCTTTATCGATCTCTCTTTTTCCTTCGCCGCCATCTTGCTCGCACCGAGTTAACAGCGATCCTACGACTTTCTCTATATTTCTTCGAATAATGGAAAACCATACCGCACCCTACTTCGTAATATCTGACAGGAGCAATCGAACACGAGCAAATGGTCAACGCGTCTTCCTGCGGAAGCTTGCAAAAATAATTTCTCGTCCTTCCTCCGAGTACCGAAAAATCTCGACTAGGACGGTCCCCCTGGAAATTTTCGAAATTTTCCACTCGACTGGTCGCTGGAGCAATTCTACTCGCTTCTTTCTCTCCAATCTCTATCCTCGACGGCGTTTAAGGAGCCATCCGAAGGACATTCAGCGCGGCACACTCTCGGACGAAATAGGGAGATACGTTTCCGGGCGGCGGTTCCGGAATGTCGAATGTCCTGTGCCGAAGTTGGCCGCACTTGCAGGCGACGGCTCGTGTGTCCAGCTATCTATCGGGGGCGGGAAGCGGCGGACAACGAGTGGTACCTCTAGGAAGCTTAGCTGTCCCGACGTACAATGTAGCAATTGCAGCGGACCGTGGGGCTGGGCACGTGTAATTAAATGCAATCAGGGAACAGAGTGCTCCGAATTGCCGGCGTTTAGCTCTCG
>NW_016913469.1:196189-221045 GCF_001483705.2 Eufriesea mexicana | reverse complement strand
TTTCCCTCTTACGTTTTCCGCGCACATAGACGCTCCGGGCAGCTCGCTCGGCCGCCCGAGCGCGTATAGACGGCTGGTCCTGTCTATTCGGCATTTCATCCCCCGCTAAGCCCTGGAAAGAGCGAAGTTGAAAGGCTTTCAATTCGATAAAACGCTTTCAGCAAACTTCAGTTCGGAGCAATTAACGGAAATTAATTCTCGTTTCTTTTTCCACCGCCGCTTTCTTCTGCATCTTCGACCACCCTTCTCGTCTCATCCGCTCGCCCTTTACGTCGAATCTCGCTCAACCCCTGTGTCTCTGGTCTCTCTCTCTTCCCCGGACCGATTCCGTCCTTTGGATCTTCTTCGCGCGATTTATTCGTCGTCGACGAATTCTTGGGATCCGATACGAGACGATACGAGGCGACGTGGATGTCGTCCAATCGACGTATCGCGCCGGTGGGAACCGGCTTCTCGCGGTCGTCCGTGAACGCTGTAAATTCGTGGAATTCCCCGGGATTTCGAGTCGATTGAGCGCGTTCAATGGGAGCTCAGTCGGCCGAGAACGATCGCGAGTAATTAATAATTTACGCGGAACTGGGAAAATCGAAGCGGGTCGCGCGGTGTCTCTCTGGAATCGCTTGTTCGTGTCGCTAGTTCACAGCTCGAGGTACTATTATTACCCGGAATGAGGAACAAAGGGTGCAGCGGTGTTAAAGAACTCGTAGTTATTTTTGACTAGGCTTCCGATCAGCTGTTCTCGTCGTTGCTATTGCGGTATTGCAAGCTGGAAAAGAACTTTAGCAAAGGAGATGGTATTAAAAGTGGGGGGGGGGGGGGGGGGGGGGCAAATGGGTGTGTGGTCTTAGTTCCAAGTGAATACTTTGGAACGCTTGGGTCGCTTCTCAAAAAGCAGAGAATAATAACCAATGGCACTGGGGTTCGACTTGGGCGTTTAGGGTGACATCTGGTATGCGGGTGGAAGAACAAAGGACAACGTGAAAGGATCATTTTGACGAGATATCTATAATTCTATCGAGTGATCGAGAAAGAAGCCTGTGAATGAAAAGAGAGAGTGTTAGACTTTAAGTAAGAATACAAGAGCACCGAGAAGGCAGAATGCGTGATGTCGACAGTAGAGGATCGCGTGTTTAACCCTTGGCACTCGACGATTTTTTGGCTAAAGAAGAGTCGGAGTTCAAAGATTTTCTGCTATAAAGCTGACAATATTTTGTTAAACAGTAAATATGAAATCGTGTAATAATTTTCACGCAGATTTATTTGATTTCGATACCTCGCACGTCGTTATTTTATATTAAATTTGACATATTAATTAATACCAATTTTCAAAGTTTTATCAAATGAAGGGCACCTCTCGAGTGCAAAGGGTTAAGAGTTAGAGTCGAGAGAAACACAGTGTAATATTTTAGTTTAAATAAATCTGCTTTTACACGCGCAGATCTCTGTCAGCATTGGATTAATTCTAATTAACTCTTAATCCTCCACTCGTAGAAAAATAATTTTCCGAGTTTTCCTTTTTGGAGGGAAACATCGGTATGACCAATTGCGCGAAAAAGAATTTCGTTTTCATCCAACAGGATGGAGTTTATAAACCGAACGAGACCTATTCGAGAAGGGAAACTCGGGCGTGCTGTGAAACAGCTTTTCCGCGTTTGCATTGCCGCGCTAAAGAGCTACTTTAAAAACTAGCCGGCTGTTGCTCGCGGTAATTGTTACGCCGAGGTATTAGTGCACGATCGTGATACTTCAAACTTCGGTAATTGCAGTTTTATTTGTTATTCCTTCGCGTATCTCCGCGCGCAGCGCACTTTATAAACGTCACTTAACGATTCGTTTGCTTACTCGTGCATTTCGCGCAGCGGGACAAGTGCAGTCGTTAAATTTTTAAGCGCGAAACTCGCGGATCAACGTTCGCGGAAAACGTTTCGGAAACGATGCAAATTTGAACCACAAAAATTGAAAAAAAAAAAAAAGAAAAATGTCAAAAACTCGCGTGTATATTCGCCGAGAAATCCGAGGGAATTTTCTTCGAGCCAGTGACCGGAAGTGGAGCCAAACTCCACGCTTTAATTAACACTCGATCCCTACCATCGATAAACCTCGTCTCGTTATCCCGAGAAGATTAGAACCTGGACTGAACTTCAAGGCCACGTTCCACTTCGCGTTATCTGCATCGAGATGACCTCGTGGATGAGCGTACAAGCGCCTGGCCATGCAACAATCCGCGGTGCACGAGCATCGTTCGTCCGAACTGCGGCGTACGAGAAGCGAGGTTACATCGCTTGCAAGGAAAGAACGGTTCAGGTATTTCCGCGAGACTTTTCGCGAAGAACCATTATTCTCGCTCCTCGGCCATTCTTCGCGAGGCTGTCGCGTTTTCAGCACGCGCGGCGAACAATGAGCGCGGCTGCAGAAACGTCTCCTCGTTGCACCCCTACAGCCAGCGAACCTCGGTACCCTCGAAGACGACGATCGATCCGCGAGAGAGTCGATCGACGGACACAGCTCGGTTATTAGTCGTTCCTCCAGCGAGTCGCTGGCTGCTGGTTCCACGTTTCAGCTGGATAATCGTAGCGAAGCGACAACAGTTTCTCCACGCTTTAGATCCGGCGATTTAAGCGAGACCTCGATCGTCCTGGAAGCCGGTAAACGAGGGGATGAGCGAGCGCCGTTTTCGCAACAATAAAGCCACGCTTTCTTCGCGAAACGGACAGAGAGAAAGAGGAGAACCGTGGCTGGCGAGGAGGAAGACAGGCGTTCCAGTAAGCAAAACAAAAGCCGAAGCGAAAATCACTAGACCAGTGGACTAGGAGAGAGGGAGAGAGAGTGGGGTCGGGTCTCGAATCCTCGACAGGAAAAGCGCAGACAAAAGGGTTTAGAGGCGGCCTATAATTCAGGGTTGATGGTTGGATGGACGAAGGGTGGACGGAGAAAGCCGCGGAGGGAGAGGGTCTGAACGTCGGTGCACGCTGGAGGTGAAGAGGGGTTGGAAGGGAGAATTACGAGGTCACTTCCGGTGGCGCCTGCACGAGCTTCCGTTTCCGGTCGCGCTACGCTGTCCCTCCCGCTTTTACCCTCGCGATGTCTTCCTCTGCCCCCCTCCGCGACACGCCTACCGCACCCCCTTTTATAACCCTTTTTCATTCCGCCATCCTTTCACCCCTCTGTCTGCCTCTTTGTCTCGCCCGTCCCTTCAAAAGCCGCTGGTATATATGTCCGTTTTCACCGACTTCTTCCTCCAAACCCACTGACTTTCTCCATCCGCGATCCCCTCGCGCCACGCTCCTGCGCCTCTGCGCGCGCTGCAACGAGGCCGCGGAACGCTCGGTGCGAGCAAACTTCCTACAATGGCGTAACTTGCCCATTACTATCGCGTGCCGGTGCCTTAGTCGTACCTTATCGCCACCGCTTCGCCCTTAGCCTCTTCCGACCACCCCTCTCTCCGCGCCGCCCCCTGCACCCTCTGTCCGTTGTATTATGCACGACCCCGGTGCAGAGCGGATAAATGGCGGGATGGGGTGGCGCGCGCGGCTTTTCGGCGCTGGACCAGCACGCGTTCGTACATCTATAATACAGAGCGGCGAGGGGTCGCAAGGTGGCCGGAATGGGGTGGCCGGTAGTATGCGAAGCGGCAAGTTTCTCGACGCGGTGCGCAGGTGACTCTGCTCGAGCGTAAATTCCCGTCGTTAGAGCGAATAACGCGGCCGATCGGGGACATCGGCTGCACCGGCCGGCGACGCGGGAAGAATGCCGATTAAGCGAGCTGGATGGTGATTAGGAATCGACGACTGGCCTCGTTGCGCGGATTTATCGCGGCCGGCCCGGTCCAGCGCGCCGCCTCGATTTAACGCGATCAATTCTGCGAGCGAAAAAGCTCGCTCGAGAGGAAATTATGTCTCCGTGTAATTGGAAATTAAGCGAGTCGCGGGTGGAAAGTTGGAAATCGATCGGGCGGGATCGCTCGAGCTTTAAGCGGCCTCCGTGCCGAGCTTTAAGCGTTCCTCTATGGTGCATTCGCGGAGGGGGCTTTTTGTCGCGAAACTTCTCGCGTCGGCGGAAGCGTGTGCGCGTGGATCTTTTATCCTTCGATTTTTCCTCTTTGTTTAATTTCTATTTTTGATATTTTGGTTAGTAATTTTCTACACTGGTCTTTTCTCTCGCCCAGCCTTTTATTCGCGATTTCTATTCTCTCTTTATTCGGCTATTTCTTTGTTTACCCGGCGATTCGTGGCTTTAGGTACGAGTTTATTCTGGTCGAACTTTAAACGTTGCAAAACTTATCACCCCAGATAATCTTCCTCCTTCTTTTACTCGACAACTTTTTCTTATCATTACACTCCAGCATTTTAGTTCGGTTTATCTATTTCTAATATCTGAAAATCGTACGAGGAAACATTATTTTCGATTCGACTGTTTGAGAGTCTTGTCCAAATTGACTGTAAATTTCGTGCCTATGTTTCACTTACACGATGCTTAAATCCTCTTTCACAGCTTCCATCTTGGAATACTCGAAATTATTTTTCGACCACGTTTAAACGCAGTATAGTTTCATCTGTGTATCTGAGTTATTGATAAATTTCGTGGTTCCTACGGTGCAGACATTTGATATCCTGATGGCCGTTTCAGTAAATTAGGTAGCAAGTAGAAGGACGCAAAAAGGGTTGCGTTCTGGACTGGGCCTACCAGTGGACTCGTCGGTAAAACTTTCCACAGGGCCTGTCTTAGACAGGGATACTTAGGTAGCATAAGAATTTGTATCTATGGGGGTCGAGGATCCTCCCAGGATTTGCGAGAAATCTCGTACTTCCGGGTCCCCCCACAGGGTTTTTTCTCGAACCCCCGTTCTTCATGCGAGGGTACAAACCTTGGTTAGTACACAACCAATCGCACGCATCGAATCTCGCGAACCTTTGGGTTCACTCTTCCACTCGAACGTTTCGATTTGTCCGATCGATTCGCAGGCAAGCGCGTCAAAAAATCGCGCGGATCTCGAGTCAGCGTCGTTTGACCGCGCGTAATGGCCAGCGAGTACCCGCTTCTACTTCGCTGACCGCTGGCAAACACGTCTGGATCTCGCAACGGGATAATTTCCGCGCCGTTGTCAAGAGCAAAGCGCGCGCGTAGGGAAAAAATTGTTAACAAGGCTGACGCGCGGGTCGGCCGGCAGTTGATACAACGCGAAAACCGCTGTAACTTGGAAACCAGGTCAGATAAGACAAACGTTTGCGGGAATAATTTTTTCGCGAGTGCAACGAAAAAATTTCGCCTTTGTGCTGGTTCCCGCGCGTCCCCCGCCGCGAGATCGCCCCGCGACCCTTCTCACCGTGGGCGGTTTTACCGGCCACGGGGCGAGATACGCGGGGAAAATTGAAATTTTATTCGCCTGTTTCCCGGTCGTGCCCGCGACCGAGCTGAACGCTCATTGTTCCATCGCGGATCCACGCGTATTTTCGGCCCGGCTGCGTGTTCCACGGACGAGAAGCGACGCGGCATCACGACGTGTGCCACGACGCCGTGCACAAATTGCGCCCGACTATTTGCATCGTGACCCACTTACCTCGAGATACGTTCCCGTTATTCGCCGCGGCGTTTCCTACGCAATGGCCGTGGAAAAAGCGCGGTCAGGACCGACGATTCTTCTTTCCACCCTCTTTTTTCCTCTCTCCCCGTTCCTCTTTTCCTCCTTTTTCCACCCCTTTCCGCTTTTTCCGTCAACCCTCGTCCTCCCTCCACTGCCGCGTTCTCTCTTTCACGCTCTGTCCTTCGCTTTTTCCCCGCTCCACGGTGTCCCGCGTTTCTTCCGCCACGGCAGCGGCACGGGGCGGAGGGCGGGAAATTTGTACGCGAGCAATTATTTCGCGGACGCGGTCGTATCGCGGCCGCGCAGCAACGCCGGATTGTAAATTACCGGAGATTTTTCGGGCTTTTTCCGGATCACGTTATAATTAATTCCGCGCGGTGCACGGGGCCCGCTGATAAATTTCAACGTGATTAGGTACGTAATGTACGTTCTTCGCGCGGCCACGTCGAATTCGCCGGTAATTAATGCGCGGCCGATGCTTGTATTTCATTTCGCGCCCCAAGAGGGGGCTGGTCGCGTGGTCCACCGTGGTCGGTTAGAAAAATTTCCTCACGCTCTCCGCGTAAATATTTGTTATCGCTGATGGGTCGTTCTTACCCCGCCACGTCTGTGTGCACGCGGACCAGTTACGTGGGTCAGTTGCGGCCTTATATTCCACGCTGTGTTAAACTGTGTACCGTGTTTTTGCTCATCGGCTATGGTGAAATCGTGACAAAAATGGTTAAAAATGTAAGAACTTGGTGTGCATTTTCCTCTAATACGCGATTTATCCGCGGATCGCGCAGATCGATCGTGAAACGTCAATTACGAGTCGAGAATCTCTGATTAATTGCTCGTTATCGTAATAGATACGAAGAGTTTTCAAAATTATTACAGCCTGTTCCCTTTTATCTGTGATAATAAAAATTCCTGGACCACGATTCTGAAATCGTAGAATTTGCAAACTTTTATTATCGCAGTCAAAGGGAAACGCATTTTAATAATTTGTACAACTGATTGCATTTCCTGGGAGAGTAAATAGGGAACAGTAAATGTTGGTTTTAATCGTCTTACCATTATTCGATGCTTCTTTCGAGAATTTTTGTCGCCTGTTCAATTGCTCTCGTCAGTGTAAACGTATTCGTGGCTGACGGAGAGTGTGCACAGTGGGTAACTGCGTATCGTGTAACGGTGAAAGAGACGGGAAGGTTTTTCGCGAATTTTTTCCAACTCGTTCTCCGCGAAAATGGAACGTCGGATGAAAGAAATTCGTTTGACACGCGTGTTTTTATTTTTGGATTACGGAGTTCCGTTCGTTTGATTACGGTATGATTTCCTCTTTTGTCTCGCGTATCGGTTTGACGTGGATTGTACGCGGAGCTTTTTCCACGAAATGCGTTACACCAAGAATTTCGCTTGCCACGGCTTTCCCTTTTTTTATTTTCATTTCACACGCGGTATTATTTGTCTTCGGCAATTCGAATCGCTTCCCGCGCGTACGCCGAATCCGTTCTACTTTCAATTTACCGTGGAGCTCGGGATATTAAACAAAACAATCCTCGAATATATCCCTCCTCGTTCTGAACCCCGTATATTAATTTTGAATTTTTATACGGGTCTTTAGAAATGTGAAATAATAAAATCGTCTATCACGTATCATGGCCCTAGTCCACGCGAAACGTTTAGCTGTGAAATTTGAATTTTTAAATATCCTGCAGAGGAAAAAGCAATTTCTAATATTTTGTCCCCCCCCTCCTCTGGTGGATATTATTCGCGATACCGTAACAGCGAAAAATTTATTATTCGCACGCAGTTTTTTGAACGCGACGTAATTAAAATTCAGATTAAAATCCGCCTTTGCTTCAAATTCAACCGAATCGAAACCCCGCCTCGAATTTCCACGTACCGACTTCGAATTCTCAAAAATCCTCGTCCAATCGTAACCCGATGTCCATTTTCGCGCGTCTAGCTTACGAGCTCGTCGGAAAATCTGAACGTGACCAACGACGGATCCGACATCCGGGTCCCGAACGAAACTCGGTGCTCTTTTCTTCGCCATTCCTCGTCTTCTTGCCTCCATCTCGTTGCTGCGGCGCAAATGAAACGAAGTTAAAAGGTCGTGTACTTGGTCGTTTGTTTTTTCTTACGCGAAAGTCATTAACGGTGGCGTTACGCGCGTGATTCGCGTATAACGAACGATCGTAATTACGGTTAACCCGCTAGGCAATTTCCACGGTTACAGTGACCGTGAAACGATTATTGGTCCTGCAGGGGCCGTTCGTACCGTTGAAATTACGATTAGGCCAATCGACTTCGTTCGCGCGTTTGCAGAAGCGGCCGCGCCATAGCTGCGCAACCAGGTCTTGATTCGTTTGCACGGCGAAGTTAATTACCGAGCTGCAAAGCGACGCCACGTCTAGAACAGACGGGACGAGCTCGCTGTTTATTCGTTAGGAACAAAGTGACCGAACAGGTCTAAACTGTTTACGACGCTTTCTTTGTCAAACGTTTAATTTCATCCGATCTCCAAGATGGCGGACTCTGTCGCTTTATTTCCCCATTTCGTTTGTTTTGCCCAACTAAGGTTTATTTTGCCCAACGAGCGTTTCGCGGGAGGAAGTAGTGGGTTCGTGGAAACTAGTTCTCCAATTCGTCGAAAAGCCTCGAGAAATTATTCATTTTGGTATTCGAATGAAAAATTTTTTCCCCCCTTCGGTAGCGCAATCTTGACTCACGTGTGAGGCTCGTGGTCAATTTTTCGTGCCAAAATTGATTATCACGAGCTTGGCCCGTGGGGAAATCTACTGGGTCGAAATTGGCTGTCACGGGCCTGGCACGTGGTACGTCGGTCGGACTAAATGTAAACACTACGTGTCACGCCCACGGTTTCTCGATGTGCCCCCCTTCGATTATTAACCTTTATTGTTTGCTGTTTAATTTAATACATTATTTACTTTTAATCATTTACTTGTTTTTTATTTTTCACTTGTATTTTTGTAATTTATCAAATTAACTTTTCCCGAATTATACTTTCCTAATAGGTACGATACCCCATGTAAGCCGTGTACGATTAGTACAGCTTAAGACAGATTTTCCGAATCGTGGAATGGCTCAAAGGCTCGGCAGTTCTGTTTATGTTTTGGGACCACGCTGTTGAATCTTAAATCGTAGGGCAAGGGGTTAAAAATGTACAAAGTTATTACATTTTCGCTATTGTCGAGTGATAAGTGAAATGTACGTAACGAAAGGAATAGACTGCCGCATGTCATCAAAGTAATGTCGATTTGGGAACCGAATACTGTCCCTCTTTATCTCGCGTATCTTCTACGGTTACCAAGGAAGACGATCAAAGATGGCGACTTTTCACAACCGATAGCGACTTTATTCGCTGGAGATCGTAGAAAGTTGCTGTTATTCGTACACAGTTCCCCTGAAATAATGTTATTCCCTCGGCTTAACCGTGCAATAAAGCAGTTCGAGGTAAACTGTGTCAGTCGTTGATCGGGTTACCGTTTGCTTTACGAGACTGCGGAGTTTTAACTCTTTACTCGATCGCGCTCGAACTTCTGCGAGTAAATTGCGATACCGTGGACGACGTAGTATAGGCGTGTAATCGCCTGGTTTATGACACTGTTGCGCTCCAACTTTTTAACGGAATGGAGTTAGACCGCGCTTAGGGTTTAAGCGAATATGGAGACCGGCCGGAGCGATCGTTGCATCCGAACCCAGCAGCCACGGTGTAATTGGACCATCGCGTTATCTCCCGTTTAATGCCAGATATCCTTCTTTCGTTCCTAAGGAAACGCTGGTTTTACTTTCGGCTCGATTTCATGGCAGAAGTAGAATTAAACCGCTAACCTTTTAGCGAACTGCAATTTACCCAAGTTTTAAACGAATAGAGGAGTTTGTCGATCGCGCAATCTCTTGTTCCCGCTATTGCACTCGAACTTTAAGCGAACGTTAGTCGATTATATTGTCGCTCGCTTCGCCGCGGTTACTACGCGTTAATCTGTTTACCCAGTTTTCCAGCAAGAAACCAAGTTCGGTGCGCGAAAAACCGGCAGCAATTCCTGTAAGTTCGTCGAGAACACGTATTAGTGTAACGTAGGGGCTGCGGTCCGGGGGATCTGAGGGACTCGGGTTAAAATTAAAGAAAGCTTCCTGTCTTAGAAGGTTTATTCTTCGAGCATCGATCTCTTTCTTTGTCGAGGGTCTTTTACAAACTGAGTTCGACGATTTCACACGCGTGGAGACCTTCCTCTGTCGATAACGATCGTCTCACAACGATCGAGAGTCATCGTGAGCACACAGCTACCGCCATTTTTCTGTCGACGACCGCTTGGACTCGATTGTTGGCAATTTTCTTACGATAAGTACCCTAATAATTTAGTACCCCGCGTTACCTCCATACACGATGATTTAAATAACTTATTCACGTGTTTCATTAAAAAAATTCAATCTAGGAATCATTTTCCTAGGTATATAATTCTAAGAGTTCCAATTCCGAGTCCAATTTGAACCAATTTAATCCTGTCCTTACTTATTTATCCCACCCGAAAACTAGATATCCGAACAAATCACGAACTGTCAAATTTCTTAAACTAGTGCAGATCATGGTACCGTCAGATTTCTCAAATTCGCGCAGATCATAGCATCATGAAATTTCTTAAATTCGCGCAGATCACGGGAGACTTACTCGAACTTATCCGATAGTCCTCCCCATTCGCGAAATCGCAAACACACCCGGTACACGCGATCGAATTGAAGGCAGAAAAAACGGGAGAAAAAAAGCTGGATACCCTCGAGAGGAAGACGCTTCGAGGGCGACGCGTCGATTCGATTATCCAACGGAGCACCTCTCGACCGGCCGAAAATAACCGGCGCGGTCAACCTTTTGAATCGAACGGCGTCCGCGTCGAAAATTCGCAAAACGCGGCGCGCGCACGACCGAGCGGAACTGCTTGTAAAAGTCTAAATGCGGACGGTGAGTTTGGGGGGTCGTCACACGCGGCGGAGGTGCACGGGTCAGGTCGGATTACGCGCTTTCTTTCCCCGCGCGCGCCATCCGGCAAAGAAGGTCGGCGTTTCTGACGGCGCGCCTCCACGTGAATTACGTATTCGACGAATAGAAAAACCCGCCCTGGGCACCCGGCCAAGGAATGCAGACGCGGTTACGGATACGCGCCGGGACCTAGCGTAACAACCCTAAGTTGCTACCGGGGGAAGAGGAAGCGTGCAATCACGCGAGGCCGAGAGCCATCGGGTCTGCCAGGACGATTCCTCACTCGCTGGTACTATGACGCGATAGTCTATGCTTTTTGGAATTATTTTGTAGCGACCATCATTCACGCCCTCGTCGCTAGATGGATTCCGCCTTCAAGGACTTTCCCGCAAGTCCTCGGAAAACTCCCAGTTTCCTATATGTATAACTTCCCGTCTTTCCAATTGCGTCCCCAGTGTCTAAGGCAGGGCCTGACAAGCAAGCCTTACCGATGAGTCCGCTAGCAGGCCCGGGACGAAACGCATCCCTTCCTTTTCCTACCATCCCTTCTAGATACGCCAACCACGGGGATACCTGCGACGAACAGACTTCAAACGATGGTGGGGGAGGACCCCCACAATTTAGTTATTTATTTGGTGTCAACGATGTGACACAGCGTGGAACTCTATGAGCCTCGATTCTGGGTACCTGGAAACACTTGCGTGGGTTTTCCTTCCTCTGGAGTCGTTGGTTCTCCAGGACCTTATGGTCGGTCAGTCTAGTCCCAGAATCGAGGCAAGACAATTATAAACTCTAGCCCCAGAATCAAAGCAAGACAGTTGATATATATGAATACATAGTGTCCCTTTTGTCGTTAGTTCTTCAGGACCTTTTTATGGTTCAAGGCTAGACAGTTAGGCCACCCGTTTAGTTATAAATATATATTATTTATTTTGTTTATGTTATTATCAGTGCATACACGATGCCACACTGTTTGCATAACGTGGTTTGTTGAATAAAGTGCTCTCACTATCATATTTATTTATTTCTTTATTTATTTAGGGTAGGTCGTCGATTATTGGAATTAATTGGAGAACCAATGCGTCCGGATAATTAATAGGTTTAAACAAAGGAAATTTAGTATGAGAAATTAATCTATTCTTGGATACAAGTGTCTTTTCAGATATGTAATAAAAGAAACGCAGGATAAAAAATAAATTACACGTTTCTCGATACTACCAAGTTGTGCATTTTCTCTGATATAGACACTTGTTTAATACTTTCTTTTATTAATGTTATATTTGTCACTGTGCTAGCTAGTTCCACATCTTATTACAATCTCAATTGTGCTGATGTCGATGAATATTTATGACTATCACGGTAGTCTTGGAATCCATGTATAGGAAAGCCATGAGAAAGCCAAAAGAAATCTCTATCTGCAGCTAAATTGTCAACATATTTCTATATTCTTATAAGAAGATAGTGAAATTTAAATTAGGTTTCGTGGAAGCCCCTGACAAAGACAGGTGTACTAAGTACCGAACAAACTACTTCGTTCAACTTCGTTTTATTATTTTGGAAACTCGTGCCGATAATTATGCAACTGACACAATGTTGTTCGTAAATGGCTACGCTTTTGGTTAGCCATACAGATAGATGCATGAACGAGAAAATGATTATGGATGAGGGAGAAATTCTGCGCAACTAGAACGGTCAAGGCTACGTCTTCGGCAGGGTCCTTGCTAGTATGGCGCAGTGGAATGATTAAAAGAAGGAGATGTAATTTATTCGGGTTTGTTACCCTTGATTATGAATTGAAGGGTAGAGGATAGTAGCGAGCTGTGGCCTACGGGCTGAAGTACTCACGAGGGCTCTGGTCCAACGCAATACTACTTGTTAGTCATAAGTAGGGATATCGCTTGAGACCGACGCTGCAGGCAGTACCCTGGAACGAGAACTATGGTAGCGTAGGACTAAATCGGCCAAAAGGACCAATCTGTAGGGACCGAGTTATACAGCGTGTCTGGTTTAAGTGGAAAGTTTTAGGATGTCGAGGGGAACGATCTCTAATCTGCTTCCATGAAAGGAAAATAAAATCCCGATTGAACATTAAATTTTCTAAATCGTTCACTCCGATAATCGGTGAAAAATATCACCACGGTGGAATTTAATATTCGCCGACTAACACGGGAGATTCGCATGATCCATAGAACCGTGATCGAAGCGACGAATTTAATTTTTCTTCGAAAAGCACGCGCATGGCTGAAACGTAAAATTGTCCAGTCATTTAGAATGCAATTCCACAGTGTTAAGCTCGCTTCGCTATCATTCTTACGGCGGACAGGTGGAGAAATAGCGAAAGCTCGCTAGGAAAATAGTCAGCCATCCTTCAGCGTCAGCAATAGTGGACCATAATATCTATACCGGGGCGAGTTCGTGTGATATATTGTTGCTCTAGACGGACGTTAACTTGACGGGAGGAACGTAGATTGTCTTGGTTTGACAGCCGATAACTTTCCAAAATTGTTTCTAAAGATACAACGGCCGGGCACCTTCGGTGCTGGCAGAACGAATTGCTCGACGACGTCTGAGATGAGTCTCGATAATGGCGTTTCAAAACCATCGATCTCGAGTCTTGCCACCGAAGTTGATAGAACGACGACGAGCACAGCGATTCTTTGGTTAGTTCGACGGAAATACGATTGATAATGTTGCAATTTCATCGTACATCGTGTTTTTAATACTTTCACGTCACGCCACCGTCTATAGAAAACTTTCTCTTCGAAACGTGGCATTCGGGTTACAGGGGACCGGCGTTGAAAGCTTTTCCCAAAAATGAATTCGAAATCGGTAAAAACCGTGTTCGTCCGGTGATCAGGAGTATCGGGAATTAATCTTCTCGACAACCTAATTCCTCGTCCCTGGACCACGGTCGTCGCGTCGGTCTTCTTTGCTTCGAAACAAGAAATTAACCGGTGCCATTTCCAATTTCACGCTTCGACCTACTTGCGCGACATTCGCGCGATAATTGCAGTTCTTTCGACTCACCGACTAGTCCTGAATGCCAATAAACGCAGTCTCATGACAAATGGTCGTTGAAAACACGAATCCATAATGGCCGGTTCCGGCGTTGGCCGGAGCGGTCAGCGGGACCAATGAAATAGCGAAAGCTCCGCAAGAAAATAGTCGGCCATTCGTCAGCGAACGGCGATCGTGGACCATAATATACCGGGTCGGCAGATAAGTTACTGCGAGGGACAGGCATTAATTTGGGGCTGAGTTGGCGCGCGAGACGGCGTGGCACGGCGTGAGCCCGGTCTCTACGCTTCAGGATCTCTCCCTCGAGGCTATTCCGTCCCGTTAACGGATAGCCCGTGCCCTTAGACGAATCGATCCTTCTTAGTTGGAGCGCCAGCCTCGCCACGAGCAAGACCGATTCCGAGTCGCGAGACGACCTCCTTCGACGACGAAAAACAAACATTCGATTCCTTCCTCCTCCGCCGTTGTCCTCCGTCCTCCAAACGACCATGGAACTTCCGAGCACTTTCGGCGAGGAACGACTCGAGGAACGTCTCGCTCCGCTTGATTGACGGCGTTGCCCTCGCGCTGGGGAATTTCGATTCCTTCCCGGTACCATCCAGCCATCCTTGCACTTTGCAATTTAATGCCAAAGAATCCACGGGTCACCGTTCCCAGGAATATACTATTACCGCTATTACTCGAGTTGCGATGAAAAATTATGAAACAAGTTCGATCCAAGTCGGAGAACGTACAGATAAACCGATGCCATCGATTAATTCAATTTAAGGAATCTTCCAGGAGGTTCGCTCGTTTCGTCCTCACTGGAGAGTCCGGTTTTACGACGATACGCCTTGTTTCGAATTCCAAGTTGCAGCACACCCACAGCGAGGTCTGAACGACGTCCCCTCGGCCGCCCCGAAAATCACGAGGCAAAGCACGGACTTTTGACCGGCCAAGTAGTGTCGGAGCACGGTGGCGAACACGAAGAGGGAAGAAAGAGCAATTGAACGCTCCTCTCCCCGCGGGTGTTCGGCACGACCCTGAAACTCTGGCAGTCACGCAAGCACGCGGAACGCCGGTAGGTATATTCCTGCCCCGACGTTCCTTCGGGGTCCCGGGTACGGGAGGGTTCTAACGATGCTACGGAATTTTAATTCGATTTGTACCGGGAGCTCCCGCGAGAGCCAGGCCACGCCGTCTACGAGCAGGCGTAGAATCAGAATCCCTCTTGTATTCTTCGCGCAATAAATCCTCGCGCGATGTAACCCAATTACTTCTAGCCAGGCGTGTTCGCGTGCACAGAGGGCTGGCCGTCCCCTCGCTTCCGATACGGAACCGGCTACGAGCCTTTTATCAAAGCGTTAATTGGAAAATGGCACGACTCGAAGGAAAAGTTTCGGTGTACCGGTGTCTTGGGAAGAAACCGACAGGTTATTCGTGCTTAGGTTGTCATAGTATTTTCATAGTATTTTCGATGCTAATGGTGGCTATGAGCACCTAACGTCAAACACTATTGTAATAGAAACGATTAAGTGAAAGCTGTTAATGTCTCTCGTCTAGATTATCGTATGCTCACAGACGTAACGTGCAGGCTTAAATGACACCGTTACATGCATTAGACTCGTGTGTACGTTTGTCAGGGTTAGTTATTTACAACTGGAACACTGAAATAGACGAAGAACACTAGGATGCCGTGGCAAGCTAGAGTCAAGTAATGCTCGTGTTTAGTCGCTGTCAAACTTGGGATTGTAATCGAATTTTATCCGGAAACGTAATCGCGTAGGCATTACACGAAATTAGAAAATTTAGTCGCGGAGGCTTTAACTTATAATTGCGCGAATACAAGACATTTGATTAGGATAATAAAATTTACTTCTGAAACTGAAACGCTGATGTTTTCGTAGAACTAGTGTAGTATACGTTTAGGGGTACTGTTTCACTGGCAGATATAAGGATTAAGAGATGTTATTTTGTTCTAAAATATGTATTTAGTACGAGCTAAATGAGACTAGGAGTAAAGTATGAACTGATAGACTAGATTGATAACTATGATTACGAAACCGATTGACACTGTCAGGTCAACTCTCGCTAAAAAATTCTGTAATGTCCCAAGACCCCCCTTGCACCCTTATTTATTTTCCAATCACTTGTCCTTCCACATGCACTCCAGATATCACCCTGAATATTCCGATCTGAACCCGAGGCCACTGCTTAATATTATCATCAAATAGGCCCAAGTGCACTCACGATCAAACCCTAATACCCTACATTAATGGCACAAATTAACTGAGATATAAAATTTTATATGGGATAAGAATCAGTAATTTGTAGTATCAAAAAATTTCTGAAATCTTCATATCAATCTCACCCTGATTCATCATTGAATCTCACTCTTGACTCTTAAGAACTCAAGAATTATCCTTACATCCTACATACGTAGATCTTGCTAATTCCGATAGGATATTCGTAAAAAATTTTATGGGAATCACCTGTGACGAGAGGTTATTTCTGTAAAACCTTGACAACTGTTCCGCATACCGATTCCCAGGGGAAACCATCAACTTCTGCCAACCGAATATGCTACAGGGCAAGCCTCTGCCAAATGTGGTCAATTTATTCCTACGGACGTTACGCTTTGTCTTTACTCGACTTAATTCCGGTCTGGATTGTATCAAACCGGGTGGCTGAATGGTTTAAATCTACCGAAACGAACGTCCCACCCGTGATGGACGCCGGGAGTTTTTATCTCGGCGAACTTGCCCCTTGCGCGTCTTATCTGGGATTATTTCTTCTGTTACGACTATTTCCGCGGGGATCTGCATAACGCGGTGGACAGGTAATTTATACCTCCCCGTTTATTGCACTCGCTTTCTTTCGGTTTGTGTCGTTAATCGCGAAACGTGAAGTTTGACAGGAGTTAGGACATTATTACGGTAACAGTGCACTGTGCGTTGGGAAAGTGGTGTCACGATTTGAAAACGAGTGTTTCGGGTTAAAGACCCGTCGAATCATTTCGATTTATCATCACTCGAGGAAAATGTGCCACGACTCTGTAAATAGCTCGTAACAGCCTTGTTCTCGAAGCGATTTGCACCTAGACAATAGTTTATTTATCGATGTAATTAGCCTACGTATCGGTGATCCAAGTGGTTCGTAAAGCTTTCCAGTTCCTGAAGATATTGTCAAATATCTCATAATTTTGTACATTGTAGTATGCTACAGTATATTATCCGTGCAAAGTACCGTAGTACTGTCTAACGAAGGTAGCTCGAGTATCGTTGCATTGGACTGTCAAAAGACCCAAAGTCACCGTAAACTCTGTCCCACTTCGGATGTTAATCCATTCAAAATTCGGAAAACCGCATTACAGAAGTGAATCTAATCTCTCGTATAATTTACCAAGGTTTAGCAAGGTTTCAAAGGCTGTTTCGTCTATTTTCAGCCGGTTAGATCGCACATCGGTTACACGGTCGATGACGCGACGTCGAGCATTCGATAACGCAGCGCACTTTATTAATCCCGGAAGCATGCGTGCGGGACGGTAAACTACGAATTCAGCGTGCAAGCGTGTCTCGTATGGCCTGTAAAGTAAAACGCGCATCGATTCACGGGGCAACTTGGTCCCTCTTCTCCGGCATAAATCTCCGGGATACAAGGCCTGCCGCAATTGTCCCGTAAATATCTAATTATACGAGCATCGCGTACCGGTGTCCAACTAATTTCACACTGTCGCGGAACACGTCAACCGGCCGATAAGCCTGCGGTAATTACCAAAACGCCAACACCGAAAATGTCAAGCGGCGGGAAACGAAACCATCGGGAGGGTGCGAGGACGGGGGGGCGAGGAAAAAAAGGGGGGTGGGTGGAGGAACGGTCCGAGACAGGCGGATTAAAAATTCCATTTGCAAGCCGGGGGACAAGTTCAAGCGCGGAGCATCTCATTAAAACAGTTCGATGGACGGGACGCGCGATGACGAAAGGATTAACGTGGCAGAAGCTCGAGGGAGGACGGAATGACAGTAATAACAGAGCCGTCCGTCAAAACCGAAGTTCCACGGGCGTGCTCGATAATCCCAACGAGCCACTGTAACACCGGATGATCCGTCAGCTAGTTTTTCTCCCTCCACACTGTTCATCCGCTTCCTCCAGGATCACCGCGAGGGCCGGGGAATTTCGGAAACGACCGACCCTCTCTGCAGCGATTTTATTTTTCCCCGCGATAACGGTGGCTGGCGGCTCGTCTTTTCGACGTCGTTTGGCACCGACTGATAGGAAATGGAAACACGCTCGAAGGGAACTCGCTGTCGATAATTCTCAGCGGTAACCGGCCGATTTCGAGGGGCATTTTGGCAGAGTGCGTGATTCTCCGACCCGATGGGGATGAAGGCGGGGCAGATAGCCGATACCTACGGTTAATTTATTAAGCTTGGTAAGCGTAGAATTGTTAGCTCGATGGAATTTACCGAGTATACTCTGCTCCTCCGACTGTTATAAACACGAGGGCCTCTGACAATGGGGACAGTGTTACGTAACGTTGATGAATTTAGATCTACGTTTTACTCGTCTAATATTTTAACGTAATCGAATCGCGCGACGGTTCCGAATAGATGGCGAATTATTATATTTAGTCTCGAATCCGAGACTCTTCGCAGAAAATTTCGTTGGTCCAAGTGGCGGTCCAAGTAATCCGAGAGGGAACGGTTCTTCTTCTAAAAACGCTCGGCTACCGGATAGCGATAGTTCGACTTCCGGGACGGGCTCGCGCGGGGTAGGTTGTTACGGACTTCGCTCAACATCTCGTACACGCGATATACGTGGAATAACACGCGCCACTATTATCTCCATCTCGCGCAAAGTTTTCTTCGTGGAACCGGCTACGTGGAGCAACTCAAATTAGACTTATCCGCGCTGCATCATCAACCCGTAGATGATGCATTAAGTTACTCCATTCGAAACAATGGTCCATGATACACGAGCAACGGTGCGTGAATGGAGAATTGCGAAGCGGCAGAGTTTACTGCGCGCTGCATTGACTCGCAGTTGACGAAACTCTGCGTATTATGTGTGTACCGGACAAAATTAAGAGCCATGGTAGCTTCTTTCGCGTCGCCTCGGCCAGAATTAATGGCCGTTGTTTGTAGGGAAGATAAATGCGCGAGGCAGATTCGAGGAAGAAAAAGGAATTCGTGGCTTTGGAGTTATACGTGCGCAGGGACTGTGCTTGAAATCTTTCGTTACACTCTAGATCTCTATTTTTTGAGAGATAGATATTTTACTTTAATCCCACGCTCCTAATCTGAACAGCAGCGTCTGACGTTTACTATGAATATTGGTATTAACGCATTGCGTATCGCATACAAATCTTCACGTTTTGACAAGACAGTGCGTTGACATCTGAGGTCCTTAACTCTTTGCGGCACAGGATTTTAGATAATACAATGGACTCACGTTGCATAGAAATTTTATTGGGTTTTGAATGAAACAAAATTGATATATTTTTACTAATAAAAGAATCGCATAATGTAAAGATATAAAATCAGAATAAAAATATTGTCGCGATAAACCTTCCGTTTGCAACAATTGATGAACCTATACTCGCATGCTGAATGTTGCCAAAGCAAGCGAATACGTTTATAACATTTCTCGAAGGTATTACCAACTGCTTTACGTAAATAAGACGAAATATAAACCTATGCTATATATACTAAAAATTTCCCACCATGCATAAAAATGGTGGGACATTTTTAATCCCAGCATGCTCCAAAGAGCTAACAAATGGCGCGCGAAACACGAGAAAACTCGTGTTAAGTGCGTTAAAAATTGAGCAACCGGTAAGCGATCTTGTTATCGAGATTCGATATGCAGATCGTGCTTTAAAATAAATATAAAATTAAGCGATAAAAATTAGCGTGTATTTCTCGTTGCAATCGAAAATTCTTTGCGTAGGTACGCGTTCGGTTATCACTGGTTGCCAGATTCGACGATTTGTCCAGACTCGGAGTATTTCCGCGCGAAAAGAGAAAACGAAGTTAGCGTAATACTGTGCTTGCGCAACGGACCAACCCGTGTATAACGATTCGACGTCCTTACCGAGTGCGGTTCAATTTTCAGTGCGTTTTACGCGGAGTCTCGCTTTAACCAGCTAATATTAACGCCATATTTCAGCGGATAACGAGAGAACGCGCCGTTTAACGCGTGCCTCGTCTACGCGCGCGGCGCGTAACAACGGCGATATCTCTCGAAACCTCTCAACGTACGTCAGCGAAAATTTCTGGTAATAGTACGGTAAGCTCTTTCCGTTGGGCGCACGATATCCCGATGGATTTTCGGGGCGTTCCGTGCTCGCCGATTCACACGAACGCCCGGCATAAGCCACGTGGGCTTAACAAAATGATCCACGATGAATGAAACGCCATTTTATCTATAGAGCGTTCGGTGGAATATGTCGATTCAAAGCCAGAGAGCAGGCTAGAGTCGGTATCGTTGAGTCCTCGCCAGAAATTTCGTGACGGAATCTTGCGGTCGTGACGTTTTTCTAGAAATAAATATGTACGTGTACGTACGTGTCCGTGTCTACGTGTGCAACGTGCCGGCGCGCGCGTACGTGCGAGCATCATCCTGCCATTTCATGCGTTTTGGCTCGGACGCCATCATATGACGTCGAATCGCGATATTCGAATTTCCATCCTGATCCATTCACTGTGCTGACCATTTGCTCGGTTTGATGCTTCGTATATGGAACTCTGTCCCTCTGTCTCCCTCCATCGCTCTGTATTTTCTACTTTGATTACCAATTTTGATAATATCCGCGCGCGTAGTGTCAATATCTGTATGCAAAATGCGGAATGAGGATTATATTTTTGGCACGAAATACGCGTGTACGAATACCTGTCGCCGGGCTGCTAATGGCGCCATATAGGAAATAAAAATTGCTCGAATCTAAAAATGTTTTAAAATCTTTGAAAACGCGCGTATGGCCATCGCGTTCGGTACAATACGCGTGCGTCGTTACCGCTAACGAGCAACCTACTCTGACTCCTGCATGCTGTACGTTTTAAAATCTACAGCAACGAAAATCGAAGAGATCACGGGATAAATTATAAATAAATTTAACCATGTATTTGCCTGTTTTTCGAAATAATAATTTCGATCGCGAACCGAAAGAAACATACAGGGTGTTCTGAGAACATCGATACGTTGGCAGATTTATCGAGCAACGTTCAATCGAGTTCAAAGTATTCCGGTATTCTTCAAAAGATTGTCCCCATTTTCACCCCTTTCGCGTCTCTTCTCGGCTGATTTTAATATACACGATATTAATTCGCATTAACCCGATATCGTGATTCACTTATGTGTCAGAATGGAATGTCCCGGATACAGCGGCGCGATTCTTTCTGCCATCCTCTTTTTATCTGACGGCATTTCGTAAAATGAATATTATATTTGGAAGAATACGGTGCTCGCCTACTTCATGTCGGTATAAGAAGCGCATAGAATATTTTAATTAAATCCGAGCCCTCGGAGAATCTCGGCAAAAGGAAAGAAAGTATATATAGCGGGAGTATACTGCCTTGAGGAGATTTATTACCGTACTTGGAAAGACTAAAACGCGACCGAGTAAATAGCGAGGAACGTGGAGTTTATTCGATGCTGTTAAAAATTCTTCAAGCATCTTCCACGGCCGGGTGAATCTAACGTTCGAGAATTAATTAAAAGAGATGTGCCTTTATCGCGATGATCAAGACGTTACGAAGCACGGAGCAAATACGTTTAATAACCTGCACGGAAATTCGTCTATCGGTGGATATTTCGCGATGTAGGGTCGCGAGTCACTAAGGGGTGATTTATTAAAAATCGGGATGCGACGAAGGGGTGGTTCGAAACTGTTTACGTATTTACAAATCGCAGGAGACGAAAAGAAACGAAAAGCTTTGGCTGGTCACTGTGCCCCATCGTTATTATTCACTTATTGTTCCTTATATTTATTATTTCTATTTATAGTCATTATTCCTCATGATAAATACCTAAACACAGTCACACAACTGTGGATAGAAATGGACACCAATATCTTCTACATTTTTAACATTAATATATTTAGATAGATATTTAGATACTTATTTAGATATTAGATATTTATATATTTATTTATTTACTGACTCGCACATATTATAATGTTACGGATCACGCTTAGAATTCTTCTTCTACGAGTTCAATCGCTAAATGGTCGATTTCCAATGAATACGCCCTTAAAGTAGTTTAATTCTATTAAACGTTGACAACTCTACTCTCTATAGTAGGGGTGGAAGACACCCCTTTTTGGAGTGAAAACCCAATTGTTACTTTGCCCGAACATTACTCTTTTCCGGAAGTTACGATTCGCTGTTGCAACTTAGCCGAATACAGGGTGGCTATGAAAATCGCGTAACGATATTAATATCATCGCAAACGAGTTTCACTTATTCAACCTCATTCGTATTCACACAAATGAAACCAACACTCACAACGTGTAACATAGACGCTTTATTTTCTCGGATAGAAACCGAGTCTTTACCACCCTCCATCTTTTCACCCACCCTCGATCATGCTGGACCGAGGTGCACGGATTCGCGAGTCTAATTCGAACCGATTTCTAGCGCGACCGAGGCAAAAATGCTGTAATTATTCGATATAAGTTATTCGAAAGCACGACGGTAAATCACGGACGCAGTGGCGCGTCGGGGAACTATTTGCGGATCTATTAAGAATTCGTACGCGCGGATACAAATTGCCACGTGCACGCGGCTTCTCGCGAACAAGCGTCTCGCTGTTTCGTATCGGGCGATTCGGCCGAGCTTTCTCGCGCCCTCTCTAAAAATATCGACGGATGTATCGCTTACAAAACACGACGCAAAGAAGCTCGATGCGAATAGTCGCGACGCGCTAGAAGCTGCTGGATTAATGATCCGAGGAGCGGAGCGGGGTCGCGGGCTTCTGGTTAACAATGGCGGGAAAATCGTTATTAAATCGAGCGGCCGTATTCGGTGGCGCAGCGGTTAATTAGGTGAGCGAGACAAATGGCGTCGTGCTCTTTCCTCACTTCGTAAATCCGTTGGCGCTCACTCTCGAAATCCCGAACACCGATCTACGCGTGCCATCGTCGCGGTCGGGGCTCTCTCTGTATTTTGCAAAAAGTCCGCCGAACTGCCAGGCCCCGGCAAAAAGAGACGATCCCCGTGGCGCCATTACAACGATTTACGGCAGCGCTTTTCTACGCTCGTTATGCTCACGACGTTCGTCCATCGTAATTTTCCCGGCTAATGTGCTTAGGCATCGTCGACTCGTGCCTTTCCTATCGACGCGTCTCGTCAATCCCATCGACGATCAGAAATAGAACCCGCTGCCTCTGTTACTTCTTTCCTGTCGTATCCATCGTGCGAGCCTCGTTCCACGGGATAAGCTTCGAACGCGCGTGCACCACCTTCCGACCGAGTTTAACGTTTCGCGGCGCCGAGGGAGAGAAAAAAGAAAAAGAAGTAGAAGAAGAAAGGAAGGAGATATCGACGTATCTCGAGTTTACGCGAGACGGATCGGCAGTTTCTTCCACGACTTCTTTTACTATCATTCCCCGGTAGTAAATTTGCAATTTATTTCGTTTCCTCGCACACGCGGTTGCTTTCTCTCGCTGCCGCTTGTGTCCGTTAAAATATGCCGTTTGCCCGGATGTTTAATTAACGATCTCGAGGAAATTGAAAGAGCATACTTAGTCGAGGGAGCATATCTCGCGTAATCTAATAAAGCCACGCATTTCGTGGTCAGGCGTTCTCGTCTCTGCAACAGAGAATCCTCCTAATTACTCGCCAGTCAAACGTAACTTTTGGCATCGTGTATCCCTCGATCTCATACCGCCCGGTATACTTTACGATACGCCGGATTATAATCCGCGAGCATAAAACACCTCGGCGTATCTGGACTTTTACGACTCGACGTTTTATTCGCAGAAAAGAAAACGGGACGGCCAGATCTGCGATCGCTCACGCTCGACTGTGTGTTTCGATTAACGCGTCCGGGAGAGGAGCATATTACGTACATTACTTGGTAAGGACGCAGGGTAAATTAGAATAATTTGTTTTCCAAGCAATGACTGTTCCGCGCAAGTAGGTCGAGTCCGGCGCGGGAAGAGGCAACAACGAACAGGCATACGTGGCCATGCCGATTTCCGCTTCTTTCGCGATTGGAAATTACGCGGCAGCGCAAAGAAACATGGAAGACAGGTGGAGCAATAACACGCAAAGTCCAGCAACGTTGGCGGGAAAACAAAACGGAACCCGCGCGGATAATTCCCGGCTGGAATTATTTACACAGCGAATAACGAAAATTTTGCGGCCGCGTTGACAATTAACAGAAGCTCTACGTCAAATAGATTTGTTTTTCCACGGCCATTAGTAAGGTTACACCGGAACATTTCCCTTAATCCGTGTTTACGGAGGGTCGGGGCTGCGGTATATCCGTTCTTCTATCTCTCCGTTAAGAAACGAGAAGCTTACCAGACGCTGCATTTTTTCGTAAACGAGCCGAGGGTAACGGCGCGAGCCGCGTGTAAGAAACCGTGCTAAAATGTTGCACCTTACGCTGACAGCGTACGATAACATTCCGAGTATAGTAACAGGTTCGTCCGAGCTTGCTAGCGTCGGTGGTAGCCAGCCACCTATCCTGCAAGTAATCGCCAGATTCCGCGTTATACGTTTGCAAAGCTTGATATCTAAAATGAAAATCGATAAATCATGTCGATTGCTTGTTTTTACGAAGAGCTTTCGTTTACTGGCATTCGTCGGTAACGTAATTGGAACGCGAGTGTACTTTTCATGGAACGAGAATCATTCTAAAACAAACTGTAGGTTTTTACATTCCAACGTTTGCGGAAATGTTACCGAAACGGGTAAAACAGAAATTTTCGACGAATTTATCAGTCACTTTTATCGAGATAGCAGCCTAATTATGTACAATTATAATGCATCGTGTATATCGTAGTTAAAGAAGTATCAAAGGGCGGTAACTCTAACCTTAAAATATGCGCGAAGGGAATAAAGAATCTACCCGTGGTAACGATCGAGATGAAAGAATTACATTAATCCAAAGACGTGTTTGAGTCGCAAAGAGTAGAATACCATAGGAGGATTAAAAGCGAACGTTGCGATTTCGAGGAAAGCTTAACAGGAGAATGAAAAGGATCACGGGACACGGAGTTTCGCGAGAAATTCGATCGAGTTTCATAAAGGTACCCCCAAAAATATTTCGTCGCTGTATAACCTCTTTCC
>NW_016913469.1:173664-195475 GCF_001483705.2 Eufriesea mexicana | reverse complement strand
TCTTCCACCCTCTACTCAAATATTACTAATTCTTATATTATCGACGTTATTTCAAATGTCACGACGTTGATGTTAAAGAGCATGAATATTTGAAAATTTACGACGGTACAACGACGTAATAGCGTAGCATGCAATAATTACGAATAATGGTAGACAACTTACCGGTAAACGGCGGGTTACGTCACGTGGTACGCGGCGATGACAGCGACAACAGCAAAGACGGCAATTTAAAATTCGCGTTGCCCACACTGGAACGGAACGGTAAAGTAGGAAAGGGAAACGGGCCGAAAGGACGACGTAACGCGTGTGCGCGCAAGTGTGGCGCGCGCGGAAGGACGGTCGGCCGCGAGGAAAAGAGGGTGAGCACCACAGGTGGTGGGCGTCCCAACGTCGTGAGCGCCGCTGCACAACGCGACAAACAACTAAAACGCGGTCGTCGACGAAAATTCGTCCGTGTGTCCATCCATCCGTCGGTGGTACGACGCGTTTGTCACGAAGAGCCGAAGGCAGCGAACGACCGTCAGTTTCGGCCACGTCTTCGTCGTACGCGTTCGCGCTCTCTCGGCCGATTCTAACCTCTTCTCTCTCTGCCGTTCGAGCGTACGCGCACTCAACTATATATACAGATATACACGGTCTATATATCTCTCTTTCTATACGTAGCCTACTATTACTACGTGCACGCGCACCGCTCTACCTGTCTCCTTCCCTTTCCGGCATCCCCCTTCTTCTCTCTTTCTCCGACCTTCCGTCCTTACCCCTCTCGCATGCCCGTCGGATCGTTTCGACGAGATACCGCGCAGTGGCGCAGTCGTCGCCACGAGAGCGACGTGCTCTCCGTCGGTGGTCATGAATCGTGCGGCGGAAGAGGTCCTCGCGAGCCGGCCGCCGCCGTCGTCGTCGTAGTCGCGTCGTCCTAGTCACCGTCGCCGCGCCGTTGTGCTAGTCCTCGTCGTCGCGCGATCGTCACGTTTGTGTTTCGTTTAGATCGCGTTGCTTCGCGTCGGTGGTCGTCGTGCTGGTGGTCGTGTGATACACGGGATCCCTTCGAGTGACGATCGCCTCGCGTGTGGTCGATTGGAGCGCGACTGTACCGATCGAACTTCGACGGTGTGTCGTTGCGTTTACCGTGTGACGATCGACAGAGTGCTGTTCGCGAGGAAGAAATGGGCATTGGTAGGCGCGTGCCGCGTCGCGGTGAACGTTGCGTCGCTGATCGCCGACAGCGGCGCCATAACGGGGCGCGTTCGCACGCGATCACAGTGTGAGACGAGAAAGAAGAAAAGGAGGAAGACGAGCGGAAGCCGGTTGCACGCCGACGAAGCAAGGAGGGAGAGAGAGAGAAAGAGAAAGAGAGATAGGCCCAGCTTCCGCTTGTATTGGTTTTTTTTAGTCAGTGCCGTGATCGTCGCCGCGTGCAAGCACGCTCGTGCGGAGATTGTGTTATACCCCAGCGAGAGAACGAGAGCACGCCGAGGGCTGAAAATGTGAGAAACTTGTTGTTCCGGCTGGTTGGCGGGACACCGGACGATTTCGTTGACAAGGTAATGCGATATGGCCGACCGAGCGTTTTTACGCGCCAAATGAACGTGGCACGGCTCGTGTCCGCGTGATTTACGCGTTGTACGCGCGCAAACGCGGCTCGTCGTGGATTTCAGTGAAACGTGTGCACGTTAATTACGCGATTTGTGGACTCTGCCTCTTCTCGTGCGAGCTAGTTTTTTTTTTTTCTCGCCTCTCGTGTTTAGTATCGATGCGCCATAACGTTCGCGTGTGTGCCAGCTACTCTCTCCATCGCGATTTCGCGTGGCAACGTTGCGGGGATTCGTCGAAACGGCTAAACCTATCGTCGACATCGATTAACGTAATGGTCGATCGCGTGTTGGACAGTGATCGATCGTAATATCGTTTGACACGGTTACGCCTGGAAAGTAAGGACCGCGTAATACGTTACGGGATGACAGATGTAGACTAGGCCGTGTGATCTTGGGAAGTCGGCTCGAGTCTTTACACCGCCATTTGTCGCAGCGATTACAAACGTCGCGTTACTTTCGACCGTTACAAAGATGGCCGCCGTAAACTATCAACGGTTTTTCTCGATGTATAGATCGAAGACGCTCCATATCGAATATCGTATTTACGATCGATCTCGTGAACGATTAACTGGTAACCGATTATTTCCTAGTTTCCGCGTTAATTCGATAATAATTTCGAGGAAATTCCAACGAGAAGTCTTCGTTTTACCGTCCGAAATGGGAATATCGAATCGCTTTTCCTTTCTGGAAAGTCGATATCGTGCCGGGCGCATTGGAATAAGCGGGAAGTGATTAATCGAACGGTCGTTCCGCGGTTCGACGGCGCGTAACAACGAAACTCGCTTTCCACCAGTCTCGAAGCTGCTTCGTGAAAGCGCAAAAGCATGGTGGAATAAAGAGACTGGGCGAGCAGCGGCGGCTGTTGGTCTCTGGCGTCCGGCGGATTTACCGTTTACGCTGTTTCCGTTGGCGCAAACGGCCGGGGTAAAATTTCGTAGTTCCGCGAGGCGTTCGGTGACTCGTGTCTTTTTCAGATCGATACGGAGTCAAGGTTGCCGGTAGAGCGGCACGTAAAAATAATAACGCGCCTCGGCCGAGCGAGAAAGAGGCTCGGAGAGGGAGGAAAGATGGAAACAAAGAGGGAACGTGGCGGAGCGTTTTACGCTCCCTGTTGCTCCGTACATTGTTCCATATTTGTCCGGCTTCGGTGACCCTATCGGAAAAGCGCTATAAATAGAGAACGATTTCCAATTTTACACAGAAAGGCAGGCAACGCACCAACTGCAGACGAGATGCGACTACTCGAGTGCGCCAGACGTTTCCTTTCGTAATTAGGTCAATCTGTACCTAATGAGACGTTACTCGCGCGTACCTCTACAGCCATTCGCGTCGTTTCGCCTCATTTCAGACGCCGCGATTTGTCCCCCCGGATCGAAAGATTTTAATTAACGGTCCTCACCGAGATTCGCCGACTATCGCGAGGCTCTTCCGTGGCTTTCGTCCTCTTCGCGCTCTCGTTTTCGAGAACTCGCCCAGTCGTCGCGGTCACCACTCCACCAGCGGACTAACCACCGCAACGAGGTCGATTCCACGCTACCGTTTCATGAATATGGCAACGGATCTTCGTTCATCCGCCAATACTACCGCTGGTACGCTCATTGATAAATGCCGATGAATATCGATGCGTGGATGCTGCGGATAGTTGTCGGAGTAGGGAGAGCAACGTTTATAAATAGTTGTTCAGGAATTAGGGTAGAGAAGAGTGGCGGGTGATTAACGGTCGGCAGTATTGTTTGCAGGAGAAACAAACGCTCATGCGGGATCATTCGTTTCGTGAAATTTATATATCGCGTGCAGATCGTTTTAGAATGATAATAAAATCCGTTCTAATTTTGACGTCTACCGTATAGAAATGGGACAAGATTCAAGGTTTTTGGTAAAGGTGAAGAGAATCGGGAGACTCGGGGTGCTGCGAGCTTTCTTGTCTTTCGTCTCGCGTTATGTAATTCGTGGAACAAAAGCTGTCCTCTGCTCTCGAGGCAGACAATCCTCGCGCGTACATATTGGAATCTTCGTGGTTAAAAAGGTGACATTTGGTATTTTGAATATATTCCTACACGCAAAGATGGCCTTCGTTACCGATATTCCAAAGCTACTCCTTGAAACTGTATAATCATTCGCGGACCATTCGTACAATAATCATTCGTAATCGTCAGCGTGGCCATTTTGCTGGTGGTGAAACCGCGCGAAGCTGACCGTTTACTCCGAAATCGTCGCGACGTAACGTTATCGCTTCTAAATAAACGATACTGCCTCTGTTCGCGAATGGCCAGAGATCACCGACCAGTGAATTATTACGGAATATCACTGGCCCGTGTCGCAATCACGGTCCCGGTATTAGTTGCATTCTTCATTCAGCGAGTGCATCAGCGACTTCCTCGTCGGCGGCGCGTATTTGCGCGCGTGGCGCTTTAAAATAGTCACCGGTAAATATACACACCAGCGGGGGAACACTTTTATTTATCGCGGCTACTACGTGCCGTTTCTGATTGACGGGCATTAGCTGCGGCCACTCGAATGCTCGAGCGTGGCCACCGTGTCGAAACGAATCGAAACGTTGCCGAATATTTACGAGGAATTTCCTCTACCGCGAGAAGGGCCTCAAGACCCTTCCGTGGTAAACACGTGGCGGAATTAAAATTTCCTGTGCACGTTTAGGCGAGCACGGCATCACGGCGTGACTGATCGCGAATGGCACTCGCGGTGCCATTTTTTGGTGATTTATCGTCATTTATTAATCGACGAAAGATGGAGATTTGGGACACCTTTTGGAAAGCAAAATTCTTCAATAGAAACCTGGTCGAGTGTTCCTGTAACCTGGTACTTTGAAAATTTTTACGCGAAAATCGCGAGTCAAGGCATCATGGCGTGTCCAATCACGGATGGCACTCTGGGTGCCATATTTTTGAGATTCATCGTCATTATTTGATCGATAGAAAGTGGAGGATTCGTCTTCCATTACCGGCAAATTGGGACACGTTTTGGAAAGCAAAGTTTTTCGTTAAAAATCTAGTCAAATATTTCCGTAATGCGGTACTTTGAAAATTTTTACGCGAAAATCGTGAGTCAAGGCATCATGGCGTATCCAATCGCGGTTGGCACTCGGGGTGCCATTTTTTTGAGATTTATCGTCATTATTCGATCGATAGAAAATGGAGAATGCGTCTTCGATCACCGGGAAATTGGGACACTTTTTGAAAAGCAAAATTCTTCATTGGAAACTTGGTTGAGTGTTCCTATAACGCGATAATTTGAAAATTTTCACGCGAAAATTGTAAATCAGAGCATCACTGTGTATTCGATCGCGAATGGTACTCGCGGTGTCATTTTGTGGTAATTTATCGCCATTGACCGATCAATACAAGATGAAGGATTCGTCTTCGATCGTCAGAAAATTAGGACACCTTCTGGAAATCAAAATTCTTCATGGGTACTTTGAAAATTTTCACGCAAAAATCGCGATAGCGTTTATGTTACGCGATATTCCTATAACACGGTTTGATAAATTATGATAATTCGCGTATGGCACGAATGTTTCCATTGTGCTGATTTGGTCGATTTGCGTCAATTCTGAATTTCGTTTAATAGAATTACCAAATAGGTGGAAACTACTCTCCCTTCCGATATTTTATTTTTGCTGTTTATAGGAACACGTGGTTATTTTCGACAAAGTTCACGCAGAGTTTTAATTTTCCATAGGAAAGTATTTTCCGGGGTAGTTATCGCAACGTATGTAGCAGGTATATTTCCTTCCGACCAACGAAGTTGCGAGTTTCTAGCGGAACACAATGTAAAAATAGATTTTCATTGAAACAATAACTTTTATGATTTATTACTTGCAGCTTGAATTCGTTGATCGTGAATCGAACCACTTGAAATAGCTTGCAGTATATACGTGTTTCGTGTATTTTTGCCATTGGCAACAATGTTGCTTGTAAATACATCAGGGATTAACGCAACCTAGCGACATTATCGATATTTCCTGCCTTGAATTCGTGTATGTCACTGCTCGTGCGACAGTGACTTCGGACGTTAGCTTGTCAATTGTCTATTCCCATAATATAATTAGGAAAGTTGAAATTGGGGCCATTGTTTATCGAGTACATAGAATTATTTATCGGAAATTAGATAATGGTAGATAAAATACGATTTAACGTATTTGACAAAATATCAGACCCATTTTCTATGTCAACTGTGATATTTTCCACAGATGTGAATTTTTTAATTTTATTTTATATTAGCAGCTCTCGTTTGTCACCTTTTCGTTTGAAGATATCACGTCGGGCGTAGGTATTTATTTTCGTTCCACAACGAGGTATCTTTCCTTCCATTCTTCTCCAATAAATCGTGCAATTATTTGCCTTGTGACTCTCTCTTCGCGGAATGGATCAACGTCTCTTCGTTAAAGCTGGTCGTTTTCTATTCATGAGATACAGTTTATAACTCATTCTATTTACTTATCTCGATATACGCGTCTGAATACGTTATACACAATGCATTTCAGGAATTGGTAGCATATATGTTTCAAAGTAATGAAGCATCAGACGAGGAAACGTCGCTGGGTATATATCGTTCCTTCCCTTATACCTTTTTACCTTTTAAAGAATGGTACCTCTAAAATCGAGACTATTATTAAATCGTTAATTAGTAGGAAATATCACATTTTACATCTATTCTTTATCCTAGCCTATTTTATATCATAGATACGCCATATTGAATTTTCAAGATTTTTGTCCATACCAGTAAATTTTTAATTAATAACGATACGTATCGTTCTATTATTAATCTTCGTATTTACTAGAATACTAAACTGAGAATATTGCGTAACAACGCAGTGAGAAAAGAAAGAACAAGAAGAAAGGCCAGTATATACCAGAGTCAAAGTTATTCTCGTATCAATTATCGTTTTCTTCTACTCGTCTGTCCATCACCGTCCCGATCTCAGCTAATTACGATCTTACACCGAAACACTTTCATCCGTGAGGACCCAATATAAAAATAAACCAAACTCGGAGAAACAAATAACCTTCCATTTCACCTTTCCTATATTTATATCCTCCGACTACGAAACATTTAATTTCCCGCGCGATTTAAGGTTATTCGTTCATAAATTTCAATGAAAGTGCCCCCCGTGAACGGTCCCGGGATCGATTTGGGTATCGGTCGAGGATCGAGAATCGCGTGCTTTTCTTCTCCATCCGTGATCGCGGGCCTCGCAAGAAAATGGAACGAGCGGAAACAATTTCAAAGCCGGACGCATTCGCCGATACAAAAATATAGGACGATGCAAAGGGATGCAAACGAACGGATACAGCTTATCCCGGCGTTATTTTTCCTTCCATTATATCGGGAATCTTACTCGCGATTCATTTCCGGCGGCGCGGGTTAGAGCTTTAGATTAGCGAGGCTTTTCCGTTCGCTTGCTTCCTTCCTGCTTTTTTCCAACCCCCCTCGCCCTTCTCCCCCGCCCCGACCGCCAGTGATAAACATTTCCGCGTCGCTTTGACTCATTTCAATATTCAGCCACCGGTGGAAATTGACAGAACCTGTTACGGCCTCGCCACAGGCGAGAAATCCAACGTTACTCGAATAAAAAGGCGGAAAAAGGGGAAAATGGAGAAAACGGGATAAAAGAGCCGTACGAGGCGATTCTCCAGCGTGTTCTCTTTCGCCCGCCCCCCGCGGCCAGCTATTCCGCGATCGTTCCGGATCAGTCCGCGAATTAGCCCCCGGGTTCGACCGGCAGAACCGCCGCCACCCCCTCGCGGACCCCTTCCGGGATTCTAAAAAATAATTCTCGCGCCCCGAGCGGTTATCCCGTGCACCTGAAGCTGAAATAAGAGAGCCGTTCCACGGGCTTTTTATCGAAAATTGCCTCACTTATTAAACCGTTTAATATCGGATTTAAAAATGCCGCGGTGGTAGCGAACGATTCCTTTGAAGTCAACCTCAGACACGTAGAACGGCCGGGTATCGTCCTGTTCGTACGGTTGTTCCGATGCAAACCGAGAAAAGGAATGGAAATTAAAAAGTTTCTGACGAGCCACGCCGAGCATTCCCGGTTCACCGATTCCTCGCTGTTGCGTTTTTCGCGTAAACAGGTATAATTGCCGCTTTGCTCCCGGTGGAGATGCAAGTTCGCTGTTCGGCCCTCGGTCATTGTTGGGTCGGGAATAATTTTCGGTGGAAAATAATTGCGAGGAAGGGAAGGAATCTTCGCCGACAGAAGATTTAAAGTCAGTCGACTATAATGAATAATAATTTTTCCAAATTAACAAACGTAGTTGTGATATTAGACAACATTCTTACCCAATGGAGCGTTTATCTTATTGGCGGTCACCAATGACTACCGTGGCGTTACAGGAGAAACCATGGCTGGTCATATATAACCAACGTGGTAGACAAAGTGTCGATGAACAGTAGATAAATACTGGACACCTAACGTGGCACCACAACTATATTTATTAGTGGACATGTGCGAAGTTTGCACAAATCCAGAAATTTTCTACGAAATATAATTTGACTATGAAGAAAATAGATGTGTAGAGACTGACTAAAATTAAATGCCATATTCCCATACAGGATTTTTCCCAATTAAATCATGGTAAAGGAGTGAAGGTTCGATTTTAATTTGAAACTGTGGTCAATCATATATGACCAAGAGGTGACAGTCAAAATGTTAATGAATAGTAGATAAAAATACTGGACCACCTAACGTGGCATCGGAACTATATTTATTAGTGGACATGTGCGAAGTTTGCACAAATCCAGAAATTTTCTACGAAATATAATTTGACTATGAAGAAAATAGATGTGTAGAGACTGACTAAAATTAAATGCCATATTCCCATACAGGATTTTTCCCAATTAAATCATGGTAAAGGAGTGAAGGTTCGATTTTAATTTGAAACTGTGGTCAATCATATATGACCAAGAGGTGACAGTCAAAATGTTAATGAATAGTAGATAAAAATACTGGACCACCTAACGTGGCATCGGAACTATATTTATTAGTGGACATGTGCGAAGTTTGCACAAATCCAGAAATTTTCTACGAGATATAATTTGACTATGAAGAAAATAGATGTGTAGAGACTGGCTAAAATTAAATGCCATATTCCCATACAGGATTTTTCCCAATTAAATCATGGTAAAGGAGTGAAGGTTCGATTTTAATTTGAAACTGTGGTCAATCATATATGACCAAGAGGTGACAGTCAAAATGTTAATGAATAGTAGATAAAAATACTGGACCACCTAACGTGGCATCGGAACTATATTTATTAGTGGACATGTGCGAAGTTTGCACAAATCCAGAAATTTTCTACGAAATATAATTTGACTATGAAGAAAATAGATGTGTAGAGACTGACTAAAATTAAATGCCACATTCCCATATGTGATTTTTCCTAATTAAATCACGAGAAAGGGGTGCAGGCTCCATTTTAATTTTCCAATCATATCGATATACGTCCCTAATCGGATTTTTATGGATACGAGGCTTATTTATTCCTTATCAAACAGAGTATCGTCGAAAAAGAGCCCTCATGCATGTCTCCGTTATCGTCCACGAGATTTTCGAGTACCGGCTTCAATTTCACCCTACCTCTGTTGTCGTATCGCGGCACGGTATCCGTTCCTTTGGCCGCGATCCAATAGATTTGGATGCGCACCATTTCATTATTTTTTTGACTCGAGGCGTACGGAATCGCTGGTTCCAGTTGCATGTGTGCGGATTTGAAATCGAAAAAGAACACGGCTATGTGCGTGACATACGGCTGTCACGTGCGTTCAACGTCATAGCGAACGCATCGGGGCCAAGCATCGACAGCTGTTCTCATTTCTCGTCTTCTGGATGGATATTTCTGTACCATTTGATGCATACGCGATAATCAGGCTGATTGATATCGGTATTGCTCCGGGAATCTCAGGTTCTTTAATTAACGCGTCTAAATGGTCGCCCTAGTTTCCGATACTATCAACCTCGCATCCTAATCCTCTTAACTTCGCGTATCAAACGCGACCCCCCGTGTAAATGGAATTTTTATTCGAAATTCGCCAATGCCCATTTACGACTCTTTAAGGGATTTGCAAAATGTACGATCCAAAATTTATCGGTTTCAAACGCCCCTCGTAAAGTGGAATTAACTATAGCAAATACGGGAAGGGATCGAACATATTTATATTACATCGATTTTTATCGATTTAAGATCCTAATTATCTTTCCTCATCTTCGATTTACCATTTTAATTACTATCAATCGTTTTATTAGATGATCAAACAACGAAGCACATCGACGATTAATTTTTTCCATTTTTACGATTATACAAATTTTTATCTTTTTCTCTTTTTCCCTTTTTCTTCTTTTATTTCGCACAGTGGACTGGCGGAGCGAGCAGCTGGAGTATTAATTACCGACTCTAATCGCGCTCGCTGCTTATGAATATAAATACCAAGCGCAGGTATATCCGTGAATATTTTTCCAACGTTTTCTTCGTTTTCCCATACTCCTATTTCCGTAGCTAAGTGAAACTGGAGCGAGGTGGTCGCGGTATCGTTCGATTTTTTTGGAATTTCGGCCGGCCACGGTGCCGGTGTCTGTATCGTAAATCATTCGTGGAAACGTGGCGTGTCAGCGGGAACACGAAACGGAGCGTTCCCGGGGCCCGGGTACGTGCAAAACGTAAAATCGCACAAAGCGCCAGCTTGCTAGCCTAATCAACTTAGCGTGCGCTACCACTAACACCGTCTCGAGGTCTTCGTGGTCTGCCAACGAATGTCCCCTGTCACGAAATCGCAGATGCGAAACAATGCGTAACGGCCGGTGCGCGCGACATTAGACAACTGCATTGCAAATTACCGCAGGACGTGTCAGTGAGGAGAGGCTAATTCTGGTGTCTTCGTCACGGTCCCGAATTTTTTACCAACTACAGTTCTGCCTAACTATCGAGGGTCAATTAGCGAATTAAACGGATTATTCTTTCCGTGCAATTTTGCTCCCCGTTTCCTGCCAAATTCGCGGATTCGCGAACGATTGCAGCTGACACCGTCGCCATTTGTAATTTTCGAGAAGTTCCAAGCCGAAGTTCCAATCTCGTACTTGTTGAAAGACAATATTATACATTGTCACTTTTATTTTGAAGCGTCTCCGACGTTTTGACCCGATGTGGAACAG
The DNA here is from genome assembly GCF_001483705.2 of Eufriesea mexicana. Lineage (NCBI taxonomy): Eukaryota > Metazoa > Arthropoda > Insecta > Hymenoptera > Apidae > Eufriesea > Eufriesea mexicana. The sequence continues at coordinate 184,705 of NW_016913469.1, read as the reverse complement.
TTGACAGCTGTAGTGGGCTAGACGTTTGTTCTTTCTTGGCTCTTAGTGGTCATTTCCGTGTCTTTCTTCGCTGCATATGGACATGAACCTTTTCTCAGTCATCGGACTAAAAGTATGTCTGTATAAATTAAATAAAAATAAAATTCTGTCCGATAATGTCATTAATGTCGTACAGCAAGACACTTTTTTGACAACATCGAAGATTGCAGAATTGCTCGACTCAACGCGACAAACTACATCGAACCATATTCGGAAACTTGGATCGATGTGTAAGTATTCCACATGGATGCCTAACGTGTTGAGTGAAAAGAATTTGCATAACCGAGTCGCCACTTGCACATCCGCGCTTCTTCGGAACAGAAACGAACCGCTTTTAGACGGGATGATAACCAGTGATGAAAAATGGATTACGTATGAGAACATTGCGAGAGAATGAGCATATCGTGAAACGGGACAACCTGTCTCTTCTATCTCAAGACCGAGCTTGAGCCTCGATAAGAGAATGCTGTGTACGTGGTGCGACGTTTAAGGACCAATACTCTGTCAGCTTCTCGGACCCAACGAAAAGCTCAATTCGACGATGTATCGTGGATAAATGGATGATTCGAATAAAGCACTCGAGAAAAAGGGATCGGCGTTGATCAATAGGAAGCAAATCATACGGTACCATGACAACGCCAAGTCACACGCTGCTTTGACGACTCGTTGGAAAGTCACACAGCTAGGCTGGGAAATTCTGTCGGATTCACCATACTTCCCAGACTTAGCACCATTCGATTACCAACTGTTTCTTTCCCTCCAAAAAATTTTGGAGGGAAAAGTTTGGGAAATGGAACAGGTGTCAAGCAGACACTGCTCGAATTCTTCGTCTCTAAGAGTGAGGTGTTTTAAGAAAATGGAATTCACAAAGTTCTATCACTCCGGGAAGAGATCATAAGCAAGGATGGAAATTATATTGTTCAGTGAACGTAAATAAATGCATTATTTTCTTTTACTTCAAAAACGGACAGAACTTTCCAATAGACCTAATCATGTATCCCTTATTTTCTTTATTCTTAATTAGAACTAGAGTTTGACTGAACACGCGAAGCACTGTGTTCGTTTTCTAACCTTTGAATGTACAACAGTGCTCCATTCCGGCGCTCAACAACCCTAGAGACCATCTTTATGAATCTTTTAATCGTATCTTCCAGTACAACGCCGTTACACCTCTGGGCCGTGCACCGCGTCTTAAAACTTTCCGAGCATCGAGCACTGACACCGGGGTTTCATTGCTTATTCCTCTCAGTTAATACGCCGTCGAGAAATGTAATAGTGTCGTAAAACAATTATTGAACCATTAGCTCGTGTGTAGCAAATGGGAGACGCGTACGGATAGACGTGGGGGTCGGACGATAATTACACCGGTTCGCTGTTGTCTTCGAAACTATAACGCGTACCCTAGGCCTGCGCGGATAGCGGTCTCGATAACTTCGGATGATGCGAGAGAAAGAGAAGAGAAGAAAGGAAGAGATGCTTGGGTATTATAGGCGGCGGAAGGGATCGAATGCGGGCCGTTTAGCCGCGGAATCGTGCAAGAAACCGAGCATGTTCGTCGGCCAGGTAATAATTTCACGCGGAAATAGAGGCGTACGAGCGAAACGAGCCGATCGTTGCAGAGTTCGCGTCCACGCGAGCAATAATGACAGCCGATCTTCCTCTCTTCGTTTCCTCTTCGCTTTCCTCGCGATCTAGCCGTTGCTCGATCGTGCGTGCAAAATGACGAGCTTTCTTCTCCCTAATGCCCTCACTCGTATTCTTTTACGGTTATCACATCGCCGGTTGACGATCGTTTTAAAGCTCGCGCGATATCTTCGCTTTAACGATCGCCTTAATTGCTCCACGCAGCTCCGACCAGTTTGCGACTCTCTTCGCGACGCGACGACTCCTCGCCGATGGCACTGACTGGCTACTTAGCTTAGAATTCGCGACCAATCGCGTTTTCCCTTCGAGATCGGGATTACGATATCGTAGAAATTCCTCGTGACGATGAAAAATCCTTATTACACGGAGGGAGAGAGTTGTCGGATCGCTGTTTTCTCCCCGTGGAAAGTTTGCGACTTAGTCGCGCGAATAAAGGGGGTCAGGTAATCGTGACATTGTTCGCCGTCGTTCGCGTTTTTTAACCTCTTCTTGCTACGAGAATCGTTATTGTTTTCGCGTTGTCCGAGGTCCCGTTTGAGGTACTTTAATTTAATTTAATTATGCAGCGGAGAGACAAAGCGGCCATGTTAGCTTTCACGGCGAGCCTCGAGTTCCGTATTATTTTATTCTCAACGCTTCCCGAGGTCAAACGTGCGTTTATCTGTATTAAAAATGAATTTTACTTGACGAATTTTCTCCACGATGGAAGGTCCGGAACATTTCCGAACTTTGGAATTTCCTAGCGAATTTTTACGCGGGGGGTCAACGGGCAAGAATAATCTTCATAATTGTTCATAGTTGTAAATCAAACGACCATCGATGGTCAATTGTAACGAACGAGATTTTCCAGTGGATTATAATTATATAACGGATTAAACGGAGGAAAGTATCGCGCGACTGTGGGCAAAATGGCGACCGCGGGCCCCCGGTGAATTACGCCGCGAGCGCGGTCGAATTTTTAATCGAACTCGAAACTACTCTCCGTATTCACGATGCGGGCCAGGTGTTCGCCAACATTTGCAAACACTTAAAGCAGCGAAGACGTTTCGTCGCGCAGAAGCACGCACGAACGAACATTTCGCGAGTTCAGACGGCGTATCAAAAGCCATTCGTGCTTCTTCGTGCGCGTTTAGCACCGCATCGGGGACGGGCACGGTGAAAATTTTGCGCGAATGTTTCCGAATATGAGCCCCGGGGCCGCGAGCAGCGTACGAAATTAACTGAACTTCGCGGAGCGGAACTGGCGCGATGGAAATTTCTAAAAAGAGCCCCATTGTCGCGTACTCCCGGAGTCGTGCTGCAACTTCGCGCCGTTCCTCTTCGCGAAAAGGGAAAGAAGCCCGGGGAACAGGGTTCCTGTCCCAGTTTCGCCCCTTGTAATATCACCGCCGTTTTTTCGCCTGTATCTTTATTCTCATGGCACGGCGAAACTTTTATCGCCGTTCTACGACTTTCGTTGCGATAATTATGTCGTGAAACGGTTTCACCGTGCGAGAGGGCTGGGATGTCTCGATTCCGCGGTAATAGATGAAAGTCGAGGACGATGGACCTGATCCGTGTTTATGATTCCGGTAGAAATCCCAGTGGAAAAGAAAGGAGTTCGATCGAGAAGAATTAAGTTTTTGTCGCTGTTTAATATCATCGGGTATTTAAATCGAGTACGGTTTAAATGGCCCTCTTTTAATTTTTAATTAACAATTCTGCGCTCCATTTTACGGGCGTCATTTCGTTTCGCGATTTTTCTTCGAATATATGATCGATTTTTTTCGAATCCATTTCTGCTTCTCTTTTCTTCTCGCGTTGTTCTTGTTCCGTTCGTCCGTTGGAGTTGGGGTACTCGAAAGAAGTAGGTTGGTCAGATGCAAATTGAGTTAATTAATAAACTTGTCGTACACGCATAAATTTTGGAAATGCCATTATTCAGAAATGTCATCAGGGGATCATATTATTCATCGCTTGGTCACGTAAATTAAATTCGTAAAATTCGGAGCAGCAGCTTGCATAAAGATTCGAGTAGGATTAATAATTAACGAGGAAATCGAAAAAATTGCTCGTCAAGCGTATTTGGCGAATTACCATAGGTTAAAGCAACCTTTAAATACGATATGCATAAAATTTCCATATGGAACGTATGGAAGAACATAACTGGACACAAAACCAATGTAATCGGGAACAAAACGAAACGAAACGAAACGAGGGTGGCTGCAAACTTTCCCTCTTATCAAAGAAGAAAAAAAAAAAAAAATAGTCAAATTCAGCTGAACATGTATCGAACAGTTTCATTATCATTGCACGAGAGTTCGGGAAACAAGAGGTATCTCTTTTCTATGAATTCCATGGATCACTTCTAGTTTCGCAAGATGGCCACGAGTCGACTTCGAAAATTCGAAGAAAATTCGAGGAAAACTCAAAGAAAATTCTTGCCCCTGTGCGAACCACGTGATCTCCTTTCGATCGATCCCATGGATCATTTCTACGAGCCGGCTTCGAAAATTCAAAGAAATTCAGGGAAAATTCATCGACGCTGCAGCTCTGCGCACCACGTGGGGAAATGGCAAAGGGTTTATCAGATAGACGGACGTTGACCACGTGGATTTTTGAAAAATCCTATTGGTAGCCACCCTGGACCAGGTCATCCTCGTCATCGCCGTGAGATCTTCTCGGTGTTCGAGCATCTCGTGCATCCCGTGGATCCCTACGGCTGGTATACTCGAATGGATTCGCCGATATTCTTCCCCAACGATGCCCGTCCCTCTGAAAATAACCCTCTGAGGATTTTTCTTCGAACCACTTCGCTCCCTCTCGCTCGATACGCGTGGTGGATTTACCGGCTGCACGAGCGCCATTGCGATTGGAAACGTTGTTGCGTTTGATTACTTAATGCCTCTGTCACGGAACTTCCACCGTTTCTGCTTGTTCGCTCCCATTTCGAGAGATAGCTATGACTATGGCGATGGGAACCGGTGTGTGTCAGACGGCTAGCTATAGTAGTATAGTTAAGTCAGCGAATCGCAATCTTTGAACCGTCGCGTTCGCAATCTGGGCTCGATCTTCCTGAAAATTTGACACGTTGCGCGGCGAGTGGTGTATGGGAGTCTGGATATTTTCCAAGCATTTCACAGGTCACTCCGCGTATCAGAGATTTGTCGCGGATGATCGGTAGACAGGGCAGTACGGTATATAAGCGAATTTGTCGCATCGGGTTTTCATTATCGAGATATTTGCTCTGTTCTCCGACGATTATTAATGGCGCATGAAAATACATCGTTAGACGGTTATTCGTTAAAATTGAAAACACTTTCCGACGTTTACTACAGGGTAAATCGCTTATTTACGCGAGTCCGCTTATTCGCGTAATCGCGACACCTGTCTGGATCCGATTTCAGTGACGTTTGTCCATCGCGTCGTTATTCATCGACTCGATAGCCAGGCTAGACACACCGGTTCGCTGTCACGCGATATCGCTTTCGTTTCATCCCACGTGGAACGAGGACGTGAACGAAAAGCTCTCGGTTGAAGAAACCGGTGCAGCGAACGATCTCGAAGGACACCCGATGAATTATTCTTGGATGGACCGATCGCTATGCGCATCAAGTCGTGCATGTCACCTGCTCATTAGCTAAATATACCTTCAATACCCTCGTATTTTCTAGTTCCTAATAAAACCGCGGCTGTTGTTTGCGCGCCGACGCATTCATAAATCTTCTTTTACGGCTGCGTGTGTTTTCCTAGCGCGCGATTAGCCAGGCCGGTGGATTAGCGGAGGACTTTTTCTCGCGTTGACAACTTTTTGGCCCCCGATGGCGGACTAGTTGGCTTAAACGAACAATTGCGTGCTTCTCGGGAAATCTTGTCACCCCGAACAATCGTCTCATTGTTCGAAGATTCGGAAATTAATTAGGTGCGAGGGATACGTTGGAAACGCTAGGTCTTTCCTAGCCGCTGTCATCCGAACTTGACAGCTTCTACTGCTCGGATAAAAACGCGACAAAATCCCAAGTTTCTAATTACCGGTATTCCTCCATATATTCCTAACTCAGTCACTCTCAGCTGGGCGTCGCATTCTACATTTGCGAAAGTGGCGTGCCGCGTGAAAAATACGGGGATGGAAAAATGCACATGGTGCACATGGTGCACGTGGAGAAGCATCGAATGGATTCGCGGGAACCGGTAAATCGTGGTTCCGGCGTCGTGGTCGGAAGCTAGCACAGTTTATCAGAGGAGAGTGACGGCGTTCGCGGCGGATGTCAGCAACGATATTAAGCGAGGAATATTACGATGCATGGCGACCTTCGTGATCGGCGAGGCGCGGGGCCTTTAATTTCGCTCGGTGGACGGTACTCTGGCCGCTGCCACAAAGTGGTTGACAAATAAAGCTGCTGGAGTGGTTCGAACGAGGATCCCGCGAAAACTACCGTCTAGATAGATCCCCTCTGGCTATCGCACGGGTGCGCGGATGGCGTGGAGCTCTCTTGGCTGTCGCCTCCTCGGCCAAGAAACCGAGAAGGCAGAGAAAGAGAGAGAGAGTTAGGGGACAGGAGATAAGAGAGGCGAGAACGACGAAGGGAGAAAGAGAGACGGTGGAGCAAGTGGAAGAAGAGAGGTGTGCCGTGTTTTTGACGATAGATAGGGTCGGTTCTAGCATTTTGGCGACACTCCAGCCTCTATATAAATACCACCGGGAGTCACCACTCGTCCCTGTGGCGCTGGTGCTCGCGCGCGTTTATGCGCGAAGCTTCTCTTCTTCGCTTCCCGCTCGTACTCGACACGCTTCGTTATTTTTCCCCTTCTTGTTGCTCCCGTTCGCACGTACGTTCAGTTCGTCCATTCTCTTTTTCCTTTTCTTTCGAGTGTCAGCTCGCGCTTTTTGCCGCCGTTAACCGGCCGCGAACTGCGATCCGGCACATCGCTGGACACCGGAGTCAAAACTAATAACGAGCTTTACCGAGAACGACAAATGACACGCGGTTCCCCCTGAATCCCCGTAATTCGCGTCACGCCTGCAGCTGATCCCTTGTATCGCTCTTCGGGGATCCGTCGGTGAGTTCGTTTACGAATCTGGAGAAATTATATTTTTCCTATCGCGCGTGATACATGTCGGATCGGGAAGTACGAAAATTCTCGTCGTTAAACGTCGTCGAGGACAGGGACAACGTTACAACGTTACGAGAATGCAACACCCCTGCGCGAACGCGGAACGGCGACGTATTTGTTGAAAAAGGTAAAACAAAATTGTGGAGCGGAATTTTTTTTTTTTTTCTCCACTGACCGTTTAAAGTTTCGCCGCGGGAATCGAGGGAATCGAGTTTGAACGGCCCTGTCGCGCTTTGCTAAAATTCACTCTAATGGATATCGCTATAAATACGCGAAATTGGCGCACGATTTATAGAAGCAATAACTCGTAATAAAAAATGCTCTATTTCAGCGGCAATTTTCACGACCACTTATAGGCGGAAAAAAGAAAGGCAGGAAAAAGGGGGGAAAATACGGGAAGGGGAAAAAAAAGAGGGAATAAATTTTCGAACGTATTTGAAGAGCTCGAAGAGCTACTCAAATATAAACACGAGGAAAGTGGTATCCCCGGTTCCGGGTGCTGCGCGTATTTTCATACGCGATATTCAGGAAAACGAAGGATCCTACGAACAAATATCGCTTCTCGTTTCCCATTTGCTCTGTCGCGAAAAAATCCTCGGCGCATCGTACCTCGGGATACCTTAATTCCAAACAATTTTCAGCGCCGCGCGCCGGCTTATCGCTCTCCCCTTGCCAGGCAAAATTAAACGTCAGAGCGATCACGCGAGGACGCGGAACGCAAAGGAAAGATGTCCGCAATTCCATTGCGACGCCAGTTTCACCTGGAACCGCGAATTCCGTCGCGTCTGTTGCTTCCGCGCTCTCCGCAGCCGGCGGAACTTGCCTGGAAATCCAAGCACGAGTTATACACGTGAAAAATGACAGCCCTGGCCGTGGATGCAGCCACTTTCCCGCGACATCCTCGATATTCGCTTATTCTCGAAGGACGTGGCTTCTTCTCGCGAATGGTTGAATGGGCTGGCACAAGACGCATAGCTATTCGTCGGAAAACCGTATAAAGACGTCGCGAAAGCAAGTACGCCCCGGATCCACCTGGGAAATTTAAGAGAACATTCTATCGTGCAGTTATCACGAGGATACGTGGCGGGAACCGACAACGTTACTACTTCTTCTTGACCTCGTTCAAGTTTCGCGAGCTCCTCGAGCAAGCCCGACCGCTTCGTTTCCAGAATTTATGCTTCGAGGTTCAGCCGCTCTCTCGCGATCGATACCACCCGATCTCTGATTTTATTCCCTTTATTTCCGCCATTTTTTATTTTCCTTTTCCACCGATTTCCTATTAAAGAGTCATTTCGCGATCGTCCATATTGCACGATCCACCATTTCCTATTCCTCGATATTTTCCCGCTTTTGTCGTCGCGAAAAGTTACGAGGAGAAGAGATTCAGCTGGACGTCGATAGAGTGCGTGACCGATTACCCGCGCACAAAATGGCGGCGTCTACGCGACGCGTGCCCGCGAAATGGCTGTCGCGAAAGGGAAAGTGGCGCGATCTATGGAACACAGAATAGGTGGATCACAGAATGGATCACAGAAGCTACCGTGTGATCACGATGTCACCGAATCGTATTCTGACATCGGTGGTCGAAAATCGAAACGAGGAATCGCGGGAAGGACGAAGGGAAATGGCAGGTAGACGTTGCAACGTTTAGTTAAAGCGGCGCGGATATTCTTCGCGATATTACCCGATACGTTCTATATTTCACGTCTAATGGACGCGTCGTTCCAGACGAAGTTACCGCATCCTTCTTCTCGTTCAATTAACGAAAGTCTCGTCGTTTTATTATTAGCTTTATAGACACGCGAGGCCCGTTACATGCCAGCCGGGTCCCACTAGGCGCATGTTCTAGACCCTGTAAAAATATTGCTCTCGTAGAGTCGTTGGAATGTAAACGAACGTCTTGGAATTATAGACCGAGCAGGTGTAGAACCGTTTCGTCGTTTCGACGAATGACGCGCGCGCGAACCAGCGTCATGGTAGCGGAACCTCGTTCCTCCTCTGGCAATAGACGTTTACGATCGTCGGTCAGACGTATTTTCCATGAGGCCACGCTCGATGCGTTGCCCGACGATATTTTCCACGAAATTTCGAAGAGCGATCGACGTCGTCGTGTAACGTATCGCTCTCATTTTTTTGTACTTTTTTTCTCTTTTTTACACCGACCCTTTTTCTCCCGTTTTTCCCTTCTTTATTTTTCACCCCCACCCCTTCCCGACCATTTTCCCATCGCTTCTCTTCTTTCTTTTTTCATCCTCGTTTGGTCCATTCATACAGCTTCGATCGAACGCTGTTGATTCCCGGGCTATTTTTAATTCGAGGTTAATAACGTCACGCTGGAGATGCTTAATTTAATTAATCGACCGTATCATCGACGAGCATCCGTTCTCTCGGAAAAATGAATATCGAACGGGTGCGTTTTAATCGACCGTCTCTTCGCGCATCCTCGCTCTTTCTCCTTTTTTCCTTTTTTCCTTTTTTTGGCTCTGCCTTTTTCTCGCTTTTTAGTCCCTTTTTGTTCCGTCCGCCGATTATTTTCTGTTTTTCGAGTCACTCGGTACGGGGTGAATTAATTCGATCAATTCGACGAGGCCAGTATGGCAAAGGAGGTTGGAACGTGGAAGAAGAGAGGTTGTTGATCCGATCAGCGGGTGATTATTGACGGAATTTCGTAATAAAGCTGATGGAACGCGGAAAATTTCGTTATTTAATTACGTCGCTTTATCGTGCGCCCCGGCAAGAATTTAAGGACTTTGTAGAACATTTTCGTCGTCGACGGACAATTAGCGGGAAAAATCCTACGATTTACGTCAGTCTGTCGTCTAATGAAATTTCCGCGCGCAGCGTGACGTTGAACACGCGCCACCGCGCGACAGTGACAAAAGCGGGCACGGAATTTCGGAAAAAATCCAACGCCGTGGCTTTTAATTGGGGATGCATTATACCGTGCGCCGGCCAAAGCTTCCCTCTGTTTATCGTCTCGTGTCTGCTACTCGCCGCGTTCCTCCTCGTTCCGCTTTGCGGACCTGCGCGATGCAGCTTTCTTCCAGACACTTTTTACCGACGAAAGCGGCCGCAAATGGTGGATTTAAAGTGTTTTACGCGGCTAACATCCAGGGTGATTATTTCGAGCTGTCGTTGGGTCACGGTGTGCAGCAGAATTATAGAACATTTTATTAATATTCGATTTCTAGATACTGATCTGTTTACAAAGGATGCAGAAAGATACAAAAATTAGTAATAAAATTAAAATTTTAAATATCGTCATTAACCCTTTCACTACTGTGGGCACCTAAGGGCGCTCAAAAGTTTCTTTGCCTGTTAAATTCTAAGTATATACCATAACAATTTTCTGTAAAATACAAAGAAATAAATAATATCATATATAATATGTAGAATACATATTAGTGTTTCGATTATTATTTGAATAAACAGCAATTTCTCAGAAATGCATACCTAACAAAAAGTTTCACAGTATTTGGTATACATCGGAAATGAATTTCTATCGTGTGGTATGGCTTGTGCGTTTCACAGTTTACCATAGTGAAAAAGGGTTAAAATTAATTTTAACCTATGGCAAGGAACATAGAAAAATTCCCAGATTAATTTCTTTCTCGAAAAAGTATTTGAACATTTCGAGTCCGAAATTTCTCCTGTTTTCATTTTCCGTGTAATCTCGTTGCAAATAGAATAGGTATTTCGAAATTCCTCAAGGCGAAACTCTCGCGAATATTACGACAGCGTAGAGTCGAGAGGAAGAAAAGATTCGCGAATAATACATTTTCATCCCCTAATGGCGGGCGATGGTGGACCGTTGGTTGGAAAATGAATGAAAGCGCGGCGCGATATTTCGTGGCCCGATACGGAAAACACGACTTTCGAGGACATCGGGAAACATGACGCATGAACTAGACGTGCGGCCGCATAACCGCACAATTTGCCAAGAAGTTGGTGGTGTGTTGAGCGACAAATCAAGGCCGGCGTATTCTCCCCGTGGCAATTTGCTACGCTCTTGCTCCGCTTAAAGGAATTATAAATCGCGGCTCGTTCGCCGAGCAGTCGTCCGAGCTCGTCGTGTGCGCCTCTGTTTCACTCTGCACGCGCGTGTGTACAAATCTGGCATGCCGCTGAGTATCTTCGCTGTACGCATCAACAAGTTCGTTGTACAATTAGATCCCGACACGGTACCGACGCGATCGTTGTTACGGGTCTACTGCCACTTCCATTAGCCCCCCTCGTCGTCAGTTTTTCTCTTTCCCTCCATTTT
>NW_016913469.1:173066-173524 GCF_001483705.2 Eufriesea mexicana | reverse complement strand
CTTTCCCTCCATTTTCCCTTCATTTTTTCCTTCGCTTTTTCTTTTCGATTTTGCGAAGAGCTTTTGGCGTGTAGCGGTGGAGTTATTCCCCGCGATGCTGGAGAATCGCAATTTGTATTAGTGCGAGAGAAAATGGAGTTTAGCGGAGGGTCGAGTAATTTCTCCAGTTTTTCTTCTCCAAGTTTTATATCCCCCCCCCCGGTTTTCTTTGCTCCCTTTTATTTCTCAGTCCTTTCCTTTTTTCCAAGGAATTAGTGGAAAAATTTCGCTCGACGTTTGATCGCGTCGCGGTTATATAGTCGTTACGTTGGCGAACGTGTTTATCAGGGGTACCGAGTTACAGGTTGAAGGGAACAGGGCAATTTGTTAGGCGAATGGAGTAGATAATCTACCGTGGCTACGTATCGCGAGTTCTTATTTGTAATTCTTACTTTCAGTTGACAGCTGACATTTTCCCT
>NW_016913469.1:162098-172372 GCF_001483705.2 Eufriesea mexicana | reverse complement strand
CCCTACAATCAGCACGTTACGCCGTAATCGTTGTTTCCATGTATTACCGGGGCCCGCGGTACACCAACCGGGTATTCCAGCTCTATAGCCCTGACTATGGATATAGGAAAATCGTTCTCGGCGTAATTTACTTTATCGAGTCTTATAACGCTTTATAATGGTCAGTAACGCGAAATGATTTTTTCTATTCCCAGGCACATTGTGTCCCGTAATTTATAACCTACATAATCACGGGAAGCGTGTAATAAAGTTGTAAAAGTGGATAGCTGCGCGGAGCAGGAGCGCGATTACGATCGGTTATGCACGTCTTTGGAACCTAGTCTACGTTTCTGCAATAGCATTGCCTTTAGGCTTACCCAATGTACGCGTGTTATTCACCTCTCCGAATCAAAACACCGATTTCTGCTCCCGCTTCCAAGAAATGTGTGTCTCTTTGTAGGAGGGTGTCTAAATTCGCTGTAACCTGAAATTCTTCAAACGTTACCAGTAGTTCTCGTATAACCACTTTCCCGATTTATCACCGGACACTATATTCCAAACTGTGATAATTTTAGTGAATATAAATTTTCTCGAATCTTACGAATGCTTCTACAAGAAATTTGTATAAACGAAGGTACTTTGAACGCTAGCAGTGTTCTTCTCCGGCCACGTTTTCAGGTCTCAATGGAGCCTCGTGTTTTCGAAGATTCGAGTAAACAAAAATTCTTTCGCTACCATGAATTCATTCGCTACTATTAGATTCGCTGGACTGTATTTTCGAATATTTAAAAAAATACAAATTTTTCTAACGGGGCCGGTATTTCTTTTTCAATAGCATCATTGACTCATAGCAAAGTGTTCCGTATTCTGTAAAATTCGAAGGAATAAAAATTCTCCGAGAATTCGAAATATTTCTTCTCCAGCCACGATCTCAGATCTCAATGGAGCTTCGTGTTTTTGAAAATTCGAATAAATAAAAATTCTTTGGAAATTGTCGATACTTCTTCCTTGATTATAACCTCGATTCACTACCCTAGACTATATTTTCGAATATTTAAATAAATGCAAATTCTTCCAACGTTATAGGTATTTTTCTTATAATAGCATCATTGACTCATAGCAAAGTGTTCCGTATTCTATAAAATTCGAAGGAATAAAAATTCTTCGAAAATTCGAAATATTTCCTGCTCGATATTTTTCACTCCAACTATCGGAGACTATATTTCGCGAAATTCGGAGGAATAAAAATTTTTTAGACATTACGCACACTTCTCGGTTCATCTCTTGGTGTCTACGCCTCGGAAAAAATCCACGCGAATAATTTGCCGCGTTAGAAATATTCCTCTTGCAGCCGCTTGTACTCGCGGCTAAAATCTATCCAAACTCCGGTGTAACAGGCAAGCTGGTTCACAAAGCGCAAACACCGTCAGTTCGAAATTGAATCTTCACCTCTAATCTCCCTTCTCTCGCCTTCTTTCCCATGTTTCGTCCACGAAGAGCTTTCACGAAGCCAGCCACGCGTCCCTGTGAAGCTCGAACGCTGGAAAGGACGTTAGCGGAACGACTGCGTGATTACGCGGTGCTTAAAAGCTGCTCGGCTGTGTGTGCGCGGCGTGTGTGTCGGGTTACGTTATTAAGGAAACACCGGCGGCAAAATGCCCGGACAAAGGACCGGGGGAGGAAAATGTTTGAAAGGGCGAGCGGGAGAGGGAGGAAAAAACGAGACGGAGGCGTGTCGGGCAAAGCAGCGATGATCGATGACACTGTACGCGCGCTATTAGCATGACAATGCACGCGCGCGGTCCCGTGCTTTCGAGAATGCCTCTCGCGAGTTCGTTCTCGTCTTTCGTCATTCATTGTTCGAACGCCCGCGCGCTGCTTCTTGGCCGCGCCTAATGCTCTCTTCGATCGCGAATAGTAAACGCGCCGCGCGCTCGAGCGTGTGCGAGACCGAGCTTTTACGTACCTCGATACGCTTTCCCATCTTTCTTTTCGCGAGCAATTTCTTTCCGATAGATATTCTCCTATATTCGGAATGGCAAATGGCTCGCGTTAGTATCGTCGACGTAATTCCCGCGAAATAAATTTCTCATTTTTAATTTTAATTTTGATTTTAGAGATTAATCGAAGCTTTTGCGACGCAGCTAACAAACACACAGGGGCATTAAACATTGGCCCTGTGACACATCGCGACGTACCATCAGATAGCTAGTCAGTAATCCCAGACCTTTGAAACAGCCCTAATGAATCAGATAGCCATCCCTAGGACCCATGACGCAACAATACCAGTAACCCCTCTACCGGCTAAAACTATTATAAATACCCAAATCCACAACGAAATTAGACAATATTAATCCGAACCCGAGAGTTGGATTTATTCGTACCCTACGTACCCCGCGCACCGTGACACTTTCTTGGATACCGGGAACCGTAAACGAATTGGCATTCGATCGTCAGGTTCACGCACCGTCGACGTGACTGGCGAGAAATAAATCTTTTTACGGTTGCTTTGTCGAGGAATTTTTTGCGAATCAAAGGAATCGTCGGGTGACACGACGATGGCTGATTTTCGGCACCCCGAATTGAAACGATCTTACTGGAAGAAATGGTTCTTGGAAGTTGTAAATTAGGAGTCGCGACACGTGCTTCTTGATTGAGAAGATCCTACGAAATGACGAAAGGTTTACGGTCCTATGGCTAATGGTGTCAGTTATGGGGTAATAAATTAGGGGCTATGCGCGCTTCGCGAATTTCATGGATCCTTGACATCCTTTGGCAAACTTGTCCATGTATCCCATTGAAATTTTATATACCCCTAGAGTCGGCATTTTTATTTTCCCGAGCCACGAAATTTCGCGGATATTATGCGTACGCGTATGTTTTGAAAGACATATTTTTAGAAATATGTCAAGTCACATATGCATCGGTAAAAATAATCGTAAGAGGTTACATAAATCGCGTTTCATCTCGTTCGAAGTGGTTGGCGAATTTTCGCGAGTTCTTTTTCGAGAAGGAGACTTCGGATTTAGATGTCAGATAGTTACAGATCGAGAAACAGGAAATCTATCTATACGCGTGACGCAATTGTACCTCTGGCTGACTAATGCATAACATTTCTACTGTCTGCTTCGCGCTCGTCAGTCTTCGCGCGTTACTATATATCCGCGCCTTGGTGGTCGTGTCTTCTTCTACACGGACACTGCGTTACGTTACGTCTCCCTATCGTAGTATGCAACGGCGAAGGATCATTGGAATTTGATATAGCACTGTTTGCAAAGAATCGCCCGGTTAAAAATAAACGGGCGCTATTTAAAAGCGAATCGATGAATCGAAGGAATTCTCGATGTTCTCGACCTCAGATTTTCCAATTTTACTACTACGAAAATAACCAGCCAAGTAAATCGCGTTCGAACCGGCTATTTCATTCGTCGCAGATAAATCTTCCACCGGTTTTACATAGAACTGGAATGTTTCGTCGGGGTACATAGGAAAGAAGAGGAAAAGAGATATCTTGCCCAAAAGTACTTCTATTTTCGTTTCGTGGTTTACCTTGGCACTTGTTTCCTGTACATAACGAAATTTCATCATTTTTCCCGGTTATTTATTTATTAAAAATTTATCAATTTAATTTTTACCTTTTCTCTGCATCCTAATCAGTATTATTCCTAACTTATACGTTCTTCGACTTTAGAAAGGGGAAATAATTAACGAGATTACTGTCCATTCCAAGGTGACACACGCAACCGAGACCTTCGTCTACTCGAATCCCTATAAGGACAACTCGGGACAAATACGCGGTAAACTTGCGAGTAGATCAATAGCTCGACCAAGTCTCGACTTAATTGGAGAAAGATCAAATTCTCGGATGATCTTAATCGTCTTCTCGATACCCTCGTCCCACGTTGCTCTTCTTCCATCCTCTTTATCCCAACGCTTCGCTCTCGCGTCCGCTGACTCATCCTTCGTGCACAAATATTGAATCGCCCGACGAGCAGGTCCGTTTATTATTGCGGATTGTTTAACCTATCGATCAAGAAGTTCATATGTGTAACCGGGGGTATATTATCGCTCGATCCTCGCGATCTTCGTTCTGGAATCAGAGGAGATACAGAAACGTATCTATCACTCGCTGCATTGTATGCCAAATGCTCTGAGGACTCATCGTGGAAGATTAGGTCAGTGTACGACATGTCTTTCAAAGATTTTTGCAATTTTTTGAAACCGTGCCTATTTATCTCGGTATTTCGTTGTTAAAGCGTGTCATTTCTTTTCTCGCGTGGAGAGTAAAAATATTTAATGGACAATGGCAGGTGGACCAATGGTCATCGATTAAAAATAGCCACAGTACAGGAAAAAGATATATTCGTAAAATCAGAATTACTTATCTACCGACATTGTAATAATTTTTAGAAAAATTCATAATTTCTTCGTAATTTAATTATTAATTAAATAAGTATCAATTTAGTTAATTATTCCCGATATTTCCATCATTTTCAAACGACATTCCTGGTCCAATCTCCGTGTTAAAAATGAAACTACTCAAAGGTCGAACGCAATCCGAAACAGTTCCTAATAGTAACATCGTGGACCGACACTGATTGACGCAGTGACACGCAGTGTCGTGTGCAGCATTCAACGTCTTTCAACATGGACCCGTCTAAAGCTACATACATTTCATGCTGCCGTGAACCCAGGTCTCGTCTCTTATTATATTATTCCAAGCATTTCGTCAATTTGTACACCATTCGAGCATTCTGCCTACGCCTCGACTACAAGCTTCGATTTTCGTTCTACATCTGTACCTATTTTTGCCTGTCGTATCTACGCCTATACTCGCTTTATACTCTCGTCTATGTCTAACACCTAGGCACAGTTCCATTGTGAAGTCAGGTCATTCCGAGGATTCCATCTTCGACTCACCGATGCTTCGTCTTCGTAACCGCGTGAATCACCGGTTTAAATTAAAATCCGGCGTGACGAATGACGCGAGGCAGGTTAATTACGCGGTAAAAATTGCGCGGCAAAAATTACGCGAGCGTGGTGAGGTGGCCAGGAAGAATAGCACGGTCACGATTCGGCTGGCGAACGGTAACGACGAGGAGGAACGGCGCGGAAACACGAGCAACACGCGTCACTCGGCGAGGACTTTCGTCTCGCTCTCTCGCTGCCTCTTGTTACCCGATGCCGCCGATGTCTGACAACTCCGGGGCCACCTAATCTCCGCCGTTCCCTATTTTTAACACCCCTGGCGCGTGTCGGTCACGGGAGGGACCGAGAGGCAGCGACGAAGACGAGGAGACGGCGACGGTGAAAGCAGGGAGAAAGGGAGAGAAAGCAAAGACGTGAATTATCGTTGGGGCTGCTGCGCGTTCGCTTCCACTGACAATCGGTCGGCCATCAATCACCCGACATACTTCCGCTCGTAGAACGACCCAGGGCCGAGCTTTCTGTCGCCCTGTCCCATCGCCGGGGTTTTAACTCGCTCGATTCTTTTCGTTAGCCCGCGCCGACCTAACGAATACACGAAACAGGAAGAAGGTTTTGATGGACGTGCCCTCCTAGTCGCTTTTTTCATCGAGCTACTGCCGCTTCTGCGTTTCCGTCCCTCTCGAGGAAGCTTCGCATCGTTGGAAATAGATCTGGTGACAGATCGCGTAAGAAACGTCGACTGTGGTTTGATGCTTTAATCGAGGATGCCGCTATTACGGTTCTAGCATCAGTGGAAGTCATTTCGGAATTTAACGCGGTACTAAATACCTAAAACGTTCCAATTTTCTCGTTCCTTGACAGTTTCCTGCTAGTTTCACAACAGTGACTCCCCCCTGACACCCTTGCGTTCGATACTCTGCGTCCATTTTGAAATTTTCGGATGCGAATTCGACAGGATAATCGTTCCAGGATAGGAGGAATTTATTTTAAGAAACGTGAAATTCTCGAAACAATTTGTAGCAGGGATTCGATCTGACTCCATTTTAAGAATCGGAATCGATACCATAACCGCGCTCCTCGCCGGATCGAGAAGGAAAAGAAAAGCAGGAAACAAGGAAGCAGCTGATCTTTATACACCGTATCGTAAGTACCTTCCTCTTTCGTCTTATCGACCATGTCGACGGCGTGCTCGTGCACGTACGAGGAATTACAATTTGATTTTCCTTATCGATACGGCGCCCTGTCGTTGAGCAGGAATCTCCATTTTTACGACCGCGGTCTTTGATTCGCCGAGACGGGCAAGCGATAAAGGGAATGAAAGACGAACTACAAGTGGATGGAACACAGAGAAATGTAGCAGAAAAAGAGATACGGCGACGGAGAGGCCGGAATGGCAGGAGGCTGGAGGACTGAAAGGAAGCTCAGCCATTCTGCCATGTTCTTCCTATAAAAAATCCAACTGCTCGACCTTTCGAAGGTCACGTACCCGTGGAAATTACTCGAATCCACCATATATCGTTCCAACGTCGCAATCTTACGCAAGAAGCTGTCAACCGCAGTCCTCGAAGAGATCCCGATCGTGAGGAGACACGCGTGGTCTCTCGACGCGTAAACTTGGTCAAATTTCGTTAACCCTCTCCGGCCCAACTGGCTACAGCGACGTATCGTCAAATTAAATCGAAACGGAGCGTCGAGTCCAACGTAGGATCGCAGAGGTCTGATAAATCCGTAAGCCACCTCTCGCGTTTGTCTGTCAATCCAGTGACAGCAGCTATGGAGGAGCAGAGATTAACGGAAGAAAGGGAAGGAAAATTACGCGCGTACACTTCTGCAGGCATCTGTTCGTGGAATCATCGATAAACCTGCGAGTTCCGAATTTATCGAGTGGATATACTCGCAGGATTGAGACGGCGAAACGAGAATCAGCGCTAATCGCGCGTTGACAGCGTTTAGCTGGTAACGAATATAGGTTCGCGATACTTCGAACGAGCAGTCGTAGCAGACTTCTAACAGGGCTACTTCGAAGCGATATTTCGAACATTACCCGCACGCTTCATCCCCCGTTCTCGAAATATCTGTTGCTCCAACCGGTCCAGCCCCTCTCCCTCGTCCATTCCGCGTTTTATAACCGCTTCCTTATCGCGTGCGTGATTCATCGGCGGAAGCATAGTCCCGATGTCGGCCGAGATTACGGGATTCGGGACATTAAGGAGCGTCGGACCATTCCACGGGTAAATAGGTCAGCGCAGGTCGATAATTGGCCCTCGTAAATTGCCGACTCGCCGGAAGACTATCCCGTGGGCCGTGCAGCCGTGTCGTTGACGAAAAGTGCTCGGTCTTCCTTGTCATTTAACCGCCGTAAATTAACGGCAAGCCTCTTTTACGATGTCCCAGCGTTTCGATTTAACTTCTGGCTGCATTCTATAACTTTGTACCGTGGTCCATCGAGACGACACCTTTATACATCTCCAACGTTTTATCGCCGCGTTTGCACTCGGTTAAGCCAAAACGTTGCTTCGCTCCGTGTTTGTCATAACAATGGCCGACACGGCCGACGTATTTAAAGCAAGAACGAGGATGACTTAAGAATTCGCGTGATCGAAAATAAAGAAGCTGTAGGGGGAGGGATTAGAGAACGATGACTGGGAGCAAGATCGAGCACCTTCGTGCGCTTTGCCCCTAACGTCTGCCAAGAAAAAGAAGAGATGACCGTTCTGACGATGTTTGAAATTCGGACGAAGGGGTTCGGTTATTTAGGAGACACCGTGTATCGCATTCCCGGTAATATTAATCGATAATAGGAATAATTCGTTCCTACGATCGCGTACTTGGCCTCCGTATAGCGTGTACTAATTGCATCCTGTTCGCGGTTCAGAAATATCGCCTTTTCCCTTAGGATGTACGTGTATTGATGCTGTTTATACGAACCTGAGGAGGATTTCGAATTAAACGCGGTATTTTAATCGTCAAGATTTACTATGCCGCGTTTAAACGCTTACAGTCTCTTTTGGCTACCCTTTTACTTCGCCTCAGACATCGTAAAACCACTAGGAATTAGGTTGTCTCCACCTTGGTTTACAAACACGATCGTAGCTGGTTTTATTTATAATCGAACGAGGCTTCGGGACATGTATCGAGTGTACGAAGAGCAGAACGAAATTTCGTCGCGAGTCACGCTTATAAACCGGGGGCTGAGAGCAGAGTATGGTCAGCCGGGGACTCGCCGTTGGCAGACGGACGCGCGAGGCAAATGGCGCCATTAAAGCAGCCGGCAGGGGCATTTCCGGGACAGGAAGTCGTCTGCGCGAAAACAAAATACAACCCAGTTTCGAGTCGCTCAAGGTTCCCGATTCTTGCCAAGTTTGGACCTCCGGCGTCCTCGTCTTCGAGTCACTCGGCCCGCCGACGTTTCCACGCTCGCTTAATTTTTCCGCGCCGCGGTTTCGCTCCATCCATCTTCCCTAATGTTCCTCGACTCGCGGTCGCGCGGCAAGAAACCGTGTAGCGGGCAGAGCTAATAAATTACCGTATTGGAAACGGACTGAAACTTGCAGTTGCACGCGCAATTCGTCTCGCGGCCTCTAATGACCGATGCGTCGATCAACCCCGTTTGACTCTGACCAAGGCTTCGCTACAGCTCTCGTCACGGCCTGTCACTCGTTACGGACTTCCGATTATAATTAATCAATGGCCGTCCAGGCTAATTCTCCAGCGAGTGTCAACTCGCTCTGTCCCGGTGACCAGAGTAACCTAAGCAGTCGACGAGTTATCGCTGCTTCCCGTCACAGCGAATAGGTCGAGTCTTATTCTCGGAGAGCGGCCAGATGAGCAACGAAAAGATGTTAGACTCGTCTTCGACTATTAACGTACCTCGACGCTCGACTAATTTACGAGATGACGGATTCGTTTCACGAGCCTGGTCTAACGTATCTATAATTGATATCGCGCGCGGAGAACCTGTCAGACGCGTCTCTGTACTCGTACCTAGCCGTTGGAGACAGTCAATTATCTACTTTCAACGGATACTTTCGTTTTCTCCTTGTCTCCTCGCGCCACGAATAAAGCTCCCAATCCTGTCAGCGTATGCGTGGATCTAACGGACAGAAGCGACGCGTATAACCACGAAGAAAATTCGAACAAGCTTCGTGTAGCTCTCGCGCAGCTTCGCAAACCCGTGTCATCGATGGGAGAGAATTAAAAACGAGTCATCCTCCATTTAACCCTCGTTTTACGACCCCTGTCGTGTCCCCGATCACATCGGGTCATCGTTTCGAACTCGAAACTCGTCGCGCTTGTCTGCCATCGGGAATTACACCCTCGTCTCGTTTCACACCTCCTCGCGACTATTCGCGGCTGGCCTCGGCTCGTAGACCGCGCGATGGCGGAAGCCGAGTGGCAGAAGGATGAGCAAAGGATGGCAGAAGGATTGCGGAACGATGGCGGTTCGACACGTAAATTTATTCAAGCATAACCGATCTGGCAGACGTTCAAGACGGACGCTCCAGCTAGTCCGAGAAGTCCGGCGCTGTTTTACGATCAAAGTTCCGAACGACGCTTGCACCCGGGGGCTCTTTCGCCATGATTCCGCGGCCGACGTCGTCGCCTTTGTGCCATTTCTTCCTGCTCACCCACACTGCCACGCTCCGTTGATTCTCCGGCACGTTTCCGTACAGAGGCAACGAAATTTCCATCTCGATAATCCCGACCTGGTGTCCTCGCGCGACCTCGCGGACACCCCCGGACGCCACCGGTCGGCGTTTCCGCTCCATCCAGGCGACGAATTTTTACCGCCAATTACCATCGGCCTTGCTTTTCGGCGGATCGGGATCGGTTCCGTTTCCGGCCGGTAGACGTGCTTCCGTGCTCGGGATCCGCTGCGGCGATTCTATTTGTTCCGATTCGCGAATCCTCGTGCTGGTGGTTGCCCGGAAGGGGGTTGTTTTCTTCCCGTGTTTGCGAGTTTGTTCCACCGTCCGAATATTAAACGAGTAATTCGCCGAGTTAAATGAGAAATGCAACGAAAGGGACATGCAATTGAAAATTATCGGTAATATTTGGTCGATCGGAAATGAAAAATCGAATAATTTTCGTGGCTGGTAAATGATCGAGATTGCTAACGATATCGATAATTCTGCGTGTTTTTCCGGTACTTTGGCGATGTTAGCGCTGCCTAATTAATATCCTCGCTCGACGAGGCGGTTTCGAGAGCCGAATAAGAAACATTTTCGACGAGACGAAATTTTAATTGCGACCGGCGGCGATTAAAACAAGATCGTACGTCCCGCGTCGAGTGCACTCGCGTTGGCCCCCATTTACTTCCGCTCTTGGCTGAATTTGCCGTGCAAAAATGTTCCTGTTACCCTCCC